>NW_025963805.1:0-60000 GCF_023055435.1 Haliotis rufescens
TTCACACAGGAATTATTTGTATTTTGCATTTGTTAATTGACACTTATTAACTACTGGGTCATGCGCTATAAGATGATACGAGTGCTGCGACTATCGTAAGTCGACGATAGAATTTCAACAGTGGAAGGAGGCCCTGAATTCTGTGTTGCGGAAGGAAACTAGCTTTGGGATCAAGACTGACGTTCCAGATGACATAAATATTGTCAGATAAGGTTTTTATTTGCTGTTGTTCACCTTTGAAAAATGACAAATTCCTACCATTCGACTGGACATTTTGTTCTTAAACTGAACTATGAGATGTCCTCAGTCTCTGTTACAAGCAGCAACACAGGTTCAAGGTTATCTTAACGAGGTAGGTAATCAGTACAAGGCCCTCATTTGCAAACTTAAAAACTTTGCATGAAACTATATTTTCCTTGGAATATACTATATATTACATGTGTATATTAATGGGAAATACTAAACATCTAAGTGTGAAATAAGTAGTTGAGTCTATCATTATAGGCCAATGCGATATCTTCTTCCTTGTACATGTTAACCAAAGTATTATTTGCACTCACATCGGCAGTGTCCTCCACACTCTACAGGCCCTGGTTTAAGGGCCAGGGGTGGCCCTGGTTTGAGGGCCAGGGGTGGCCCAGGTTTAAGGGCCAGGGGTGGCCTGGTTTGAGGGCCAAGGGTGGCCCAGGTTTAAGGGCAGGGTTGACCCTGGTTTGAGGGCCAAGGGTGGCCCAGGTTTAAGGGCCAGGGGTGGCCCTGGTTTGAGGGCAAGGGGTGGCCCTGGTTTGAGGGCCAAGGGTAGCCCAGTCACCTAAGGTGCTGCAGTGTGCTGCAATTCCTCCCTCAGGCATGCCGTGAACCTGTGATCATGGGTTCGAATCCTAGATCCACCTTGATTGTCACGGTGTTTTCTGTACCATACCCGTGTTGTGGGTTTCACCAGAGTGGTAAACGTCGAAGAACTGCATCACTCTGTCTTTCCTCCTAACACAAACTGAAACACCATGTATATTACTCAAAAAGAAGTTAAAGACAGCCCAATGTTTTCTTATGACTATAGTTAGTCTGTCATGGCTGGTGGGTGCACACAACCTTCCATTTGTGGGTGTTCTTTGACTTGTTTTGAGTAGTATATGTGAAATACTGTTCACAGTTGTGTGAAGCACAACCGATTTACTAGCACCTTGCATCTGTACTGGCAGTGGGCTAGTGTTAATTGCCATATTAAACTGTATATTCATGTCTTGGACCCTGAACTTTGTCGGATCTGGTGCTGAAGGCTGCTGTCAGGCCCAAACTTAAAACTCTATGGTTATAACTGTCATACAAAGTTACAATCTTTTTCCTATTGTTTTGCTATTGTGCAGTGTTTTTCCCATTGCTGATACCATGGATACTCTGATTTCTGTCATGACTTCATGGAGGCAGTACATGCTCCTTTTTATGCTCCATTCGTCAAAGCTTTGGAAAATTTGGCTTTGACATTGCATGGAAACCATGACCTAGTGCTTATGACCTTAACCTTGTGCTTATGACACTGGACTTTGTGCTGATGACCTTGATCGAGTGTTTACGACCTTGACCTTTTTCGCTGCCCCAGCAATTACTGAATAAGGTGGAATCTGGCTGAATCAATTCAGGTTTGAGCCTGGGACCATTGAAACCAGTAAGTTAGTCAGGACAATTGGGAGTGTGTATGTTTTATACGGTTGACTTAGAACATATGTTACACACAAGGCATGCCCTCTTAGCTAAAGTATATTTTGTAATTTTTTTATCGCAACTTTAACTTTTATTGTGACGGCTTGATGTTTGTATCCCCCTGCCATACCTAATGTATGGTGATCTGTTAAGGTCATATTTTCATAGGATTTGTTTTTTTTCCATTGGTATTCATGACCATTGAGTCTGTTATTGTTGTTTATATGCTGGCTCACAAGCTGATCCAATTCTTATTGTATGACTGTTTTGACAGTGCTATGTATATTGTTGTTTTTTTCTAAGATATGTCCACTGTTATATATACATACTTTCTACCGGGCGGTATGGCTCATATCCCCCTCCATGCAGTACCCTCTCCTGTACATATACAACTGTTTATACCCTGTGTACAATGTTTGTTACTTGCTGTCCTCACTTCCCTGTACATAAGCTATCATCATTCATGGAGGCTGCTGACTCCTTGTCATTGTCTTGGATACATTTCAAATTGTTCATGTATGTCAAAAATAGTTTGGCTGGAAGATGAATGTCCCAAGATTGAGTTATTTTTTAACAGGGCCTCGATTTCATAATCAACTCACACCAATTTGTAAAATATTGCATTACTACATTTGAAGGGCACTTGGCCTTGGTTTGGCTGGCAGTTCCAGGAACACTGTCCCTCCTGAACTATAAGGGTAAATGTAAAGTGGCTTGGTAAAGTCACAGTGACGGTGTAGGACAGGCTGAGTGAGGGGTGGGGAATGTATTTCCAGCCAAACTATATTTTTCACCAACACTAATCTCTGGCCACAAGAAATTAATTATTACATTATGATCCAAATTTATCAATGTAGTGAAGGAGGAGGGGGTTTTATTTTTAAAAACATCATCTTTCAAGGTCACGATTGAAAGTGAGCGTATGTCGTTGTCTGCTGGTCTGCTTGTCTTCTGTAAAATTCTCCTCCTCAGAATCCACAAGACCAATGAAGCTGACACTTCACATGTTTATTCCCAACAATGATGGCACTGAATCTGTTGAAGAGGTTGGAATCAGTTTTTCAATATGGCCACCATGGCAGCCATTTTGAAAAAGATATTTATGACCATTACTCAGTCATTGTTCAATATGTGATTAAAGTTATTATCTAGTTAGCTATCTGTGAGTCATGCTGTTAAATCTCTCCATGTGCTGTAAAACTTCTATGAAAGGGGCGGTCGGGTAGCCTACTGTAATGCCGAAGACCCGGGTTCGATTCCCGACATGGGTACAATGTGTGAAGCCCATTTCTGGTGTCCCCCGCCGTGATATTGCTGGAATATTGCTTAAAGCGGCGTAAAACCTCACTCACTCACTCACTCCTATGAAATTGTAAGACTTTGTCATGTATGTTTCCCCTTTAGATGACATTTTGGTCAATTCATTAGACTTTAGTTCTAGTGTTTAGTATTTATACAGAGAATAGATGAAAATCAATGCAGACAGCAGAATTAGGTTCAGACTGCCTTTGTTTTTTAAAACTGTTGCGTACATATCCAGGTGAGCTACAGTTCCCTGACACTATTGTTTTTGTAACAGTTCTGTTATAATGAAATATGAAGGTGAGAGGACAGGGTGATAATGTAGCAATCAATTTTTGTTGGCCTTTGGTGTTTATATGAGTTCTTGAAGCTGTACTTAATACAATGCCGCTTGGTTGCCCTGCTTGCAGTGTTCTCATGACCTGTCTCATGCCCTGTACATCCAGCATCACCCACCCCCTCCAATCACAGGACCTGATTCTTCAAGCTCCCTCCCAGCGCTTGACACCTTCGTTACGCTCTCGGTAACATCGCTGTCACCAGTAGGGGCACGCCCATTACAAGAATCTTGAAATTTGCCCTCTAATCCCATATCATAGTGAATTTTGAAAAGGTTTATGACTGACCATAATTTGCAGATGAATTTACCATTTTGTTTGTTTGATCAGATTGGTTCACAATTGCAGACAAATGGAAAATCAACCAACTTCCCCCTTACAGTCTAACAATATCAATTACATGATAGTTGTCATGAAACGCAAATTCAGATTGATAAACAAAGAAAATAATATAGCAAGCGTAAGAGTATCCACGTCACGGCATTATCACTTGGTTGTAAACATAACGGTCATTCGGCTGTGAATTCAACTCCATGCATGGTTGTGGCCACGCATCACAGTGGGGAGGTTTGACTGGTGGCAGTGATAGTATAGAGAGCTCCGGGGTATCACTGTGAGGAGCTTGCGGATTCTGGTCATATTCCACATCCTGTCACCATGGATACTACAATCAAATATTGTCACAATATGTGAAATGGCCTTCAGGTATTCCAAAGAAATGAAATTGGGCACCAAGTGCTAAATATGTTCCGTTTTAGGTCCATATGTGGCAGTTTGTGGAATTGGTTTTTCATATTCACTAACCACTGTTATGCAAACCTTTGCCACTATAAGTGGTGTATAAATGTGTATATTGCCAGTGTGGTGTATGTCTAGTTATCTCCAGTGTTCACTGAGGGTACTGTGTGAAGGGCTGATGTCCCTGCCACCTATCCTGCTTGACTGCTGTATATGAAGTTGTGGGTGGCCTCTCGACGCTCACGGCTCCCATGCATGTATAAAGAAAATGCATAAATGTTTCAAACCATCAACCCTTTGCTGTTGTTATTTATCTGCGTGTGATCCCCAGCTCCTCGTGAATGAGAGGAGAGAGAGAGACAGAGAGACTGTTGGGGCTCATTCGACGACTGAACTTGGTTGGTTGGTTTGTTGTTTACCGCCGCACTCAGCAATATTCCAGCTATAGGACGGCGGTCTGTAAGTAATCAAGTCTGGACAATCCAGTGATTGACATCATGAGCATCGATCCATGCAATTGGGATATGATGACATGCATCAACCAAGTCAGCGAGTCTGACCACCCGATCCAGTTAGTCGCCATTTATGACAAGCATAGTCGCCTTTTACATCAAGCATGGGTTGCTGAAGATCTATTCTACCACGGATCTTCACGGGTCTGGAAGGGCTTGTATATCACAAGACTGAAGGATATGTAATAGGACTGTCCTTGTTAATGACATTGATAATAAAAAGATTGACAATATTTGAATAAGAAGACCTATGCGACAGCAGCCTGTAATAAAGTTGGGTGTGGTCAGGTCTCTCATTAGGGGCGGTGAGGGCAAGCGGTCAAAAGCGCCAGGTTAGCAAGCACCAGGTCCTGAGATCGTTCCCGCATGTGACCAGGTTGTTATTCAGCCTTGGGACCAACAATATTTACAGGTCTTTAAGGTGTTGTGACTACTCCTAGTGTACAGAACATTCACCCTGTGCACTCAAAAGAACCCACTCGTCCAACGGTAGATGACAAGATGGTGGAAACACGGATACGTACATACACCCGAAACACAAGTGTCACAACGTGTGGGGTCACCCTGGACAAGTGACTTAGTTCAAATGTGCCTCTGTTCACCCAGGAGGGAATGGGTACCCGGTATGTGAAGCGGATATAAAAACTAACAGGTTGGGTTGTATACTCCCCAGGGAGTTGAGAATGATAACTGGAATGCAAATGGATGCACTGGCCAGGGAACAAATAAGACCGCTTTTAAATACCCGCATTAGTACCTCGATACCTGTGGTATATAAATGTATGATATGAGAATATAGTAATGTTAACCATCCAATCCTCATGTTGGTCAGCCATGTGTTCGTACTGACAAGTGGATGTAAATAAAAATCTAAGAAGACAAATTACTGTAAATCTTGACACAGCCACTGATTGATATCATGAGCATCAAACATCAAGAACACAGAATGCAGAAACAATACTCATTGTTTATTCAAATGTCTTCAACTTCTACAATGTACACCATGGTTCAAGAATGTCATCCGGTCAAGCAAGGGTAGGTCTTTTCCTAATATACTACTCAAAAGAAGTTAAGGAACACCTGATTCTTCAAATTACTGTGGTTAATCTGTCTAACATCTTTTGAGTAGTATACACCACTTCAGATTGCAAGTAAATCAGAGCTACACCAGCGAGTGAGTGAGTTGGGGTTTAACGCCGCTTTTAACAGTATTCCAGTTATATCGCGGCGTGTCAGCTTAATGTGGGAGGAAAGCCCAAAGTGATGCAGGTCTCAGACGTTTACCACTTTGGTGAAACCCACGAGCATGGGTATGGTGCTGACAAACCTAGAAACATAATCGGGGCTAACCGGGATTCGAACCCACAATCGTAGGTTTCTGGCGTGCCCAAGGGACGCAACTCTGCACAGCGCCTTAGACAACTGGGCCCCCCGTGCCCCCCGCTACCCCAGTGACTGAGCCACCAGGATGACTGGTCCAGACTGATGTGATGTAAAACTGTAGACTGTCACACAGCGCCATTCGTCCACTCACAAACAGGGTGCGACAACACAACAATATCACAACTCACTGGTCTGGTCCTCTTGAATAAACCCAAAATAAAACAGACTACTCACAAGGAGTTAAAGAACCCCGATACTTTCATATGATTACAGTTAATCTGTCATAACATGATCGAATAACTACAGTAACCTATGGTAATAACGAACTCAAAGGGACCACTAATTTTTGTTTCTTAAAACCGTAGTTCATCATAAGCATATATACAGCAAAAGGACGCTACTATCCATCAGTTCATTATAAGCGTGTTTGTTATAAAAGTAGTTTATAGTTTTATGCAAAAATTGGGTTTCCTTAACTTCTTTTGAGTAGTATATAATACTGAACCTATGAGGACAACAATGCCAAATATTTAAATATATTCTTGACATGAAAATCATTTTGGGGTATCATGGAAAAGAAAATATATATCCTTATCAAGTGTAGTGTAGTATAGAATCCTGTCCCAAGGGTGAAGTGAGGGACAGGTTAAGACTCAGAAATATTTCAGCAATATCACAACATCCTGAAGTGAGGGAGTATGGTTTTACGCCACTTTTAGCAATATTCCAGCAATATCAAGGCGGGGGACACCAGAAACAGGCTTCACACAATGTACCCATGTCGGAAATCGAACCTGGGTCTTTGGTGTGACGAGCGAACGCTTAAACCACTAGGCTACCCGACCACCCCACAACATGCTGTAAATCGTCAAGTCCGGACCAGCAATCCAGTGGCTGATAACATGAGCACAGGTGCCCAGCCTATTTATTCCCTTTCAGTAATATCTGGATAAAGTAGGCAGTCATTTTCACTGTTTATTTATTGTCAGTAATCACCATAGCAACCCGGTGAGGTTAGTTTCTTTCGTTTCAAGTTTCTATCACCGTCAGCCACTGGGAGCTATTTTTTATTGTACCAAGTGTGCATGTCTTTTACATTCGTAAAAATTGTACACATATTTTCACATACTCACTCAACAGCTATTTGAAAGAAATAAGATTACCGAATATATTTCTTAAAGTAATATTAATTCAGAGCTCCTTACAGTGTACGTCTGGACAGAATGCCACGTTAATCTTCAACAAATTACATGCAATGCATCAAGTAACTACGAAAGGTCTGTTTTAAAAAAAATATGATTTACCATATTCGACGTAATAAGCGCCCAGGGCGCTCTCAAAATTAGAAATAGGGGGCTCTTATTAGATTAATATTTTGGTGGAAAAAACCCAACAGAGTTGAAAGATAAATTTCGTGGTTTATGTTGACAGCCTGAAATGTTTATGTACGACAGATATATTTCTCCAGAATTTAACTGCCTATAATTAAGGGTGCATATAACACACGAGTGCATATTATACGCAAATAAATGTCCTGTGTACATTGATCAATCGGAAGGGGTGCTAATTGGGATTGTTCACTAGCCAATATCTTAGCAAATGTCGCCGTGGGCGCTTATTAGAGCGGGGCACTTATTACGTCGAATACGGTATATTTTTTGTAATACATGTAGTTACATCATCATAAAACCATAATGTTTGGATAAAACTCACAATGACTACAGCCAAATCATAACGGTAGGCACTTCTGTGTGAGCAATACTCCACAAGAAACACTCCTGAACCTGAAAGACTGGGCGTTCATTGATACCAACACGAGGTTGACCCACACCCTGGAACCCCGTTTCTATAAGCCACCATCAGCACTGCAGACAGGAAAGTTAAGTAATGCCTTTCTAGCAGGAAGACCAAGCCACCTCTGACACAAACTCATTTGGGGGGACCACACATGTTTCAGTGCTGTTTCATCAGCATGTTCCATACTCCATCAATGTATACTACTCCATTTTTGATAGGGACATTTTTATCTTCCCATGACGAACAAAACAAACCCTTATATGCCAAGTGTATAATGTAATGAAGGATTCAAGATTGAAAGAATAACCTCCATAGATGTTATCATATTGGGCACGGATAACATATTTTATTCATTTATAACCTACGGGGCAAACATATCGGGGTTAATACAAATCATATCTTCCTTATCATGAGACAACAGTGTATTGTTTCCGTCATCCGGACGACATTGTTGACGTCATTCGAATCTTATTGTGACGCAATGTCGGTATGACGTCACACTAGAAACGGTGTCATAGCTTAAGATTGTTGACGTCATTCGACAAATTGTGGTTCAGCTGCTATTGTGACTTACTGTCGTTAAAGGTAAACTCTACAATTCGTCTCTGTGTGTCTTCGGTAATAAATAGAACATTGCTGGCATATTCGTGTCCATGTCATACTATGTTTCTGAAACTTGCGCCTAAATTCCGGTATTTCGACACTCGTGTCGTAAACATAGTATGACATGAACACTCATATAATATCTCTATATATGATATGAGTGATTATCCTTATCAAGAGTTGAACAGGACAAAAGCTGCTGAAACTGCATAAATAGGACATCGCTCATACTCCCCCCACTGATTTTAAACATTCTGAATCCCATCCAACGTAATCTGTAGGCCTCAATTTTTTCCCCAATGAAATTGGAAGACTTGACTATTGGGACATGTTGATTATTCCAAAAGAAATTCCATTAGATAAACTTGAGTGAATGAGTATGGTTTAAGCCACTTTTAGTCATATTCCAGCAATATCACGGCGGGGGACACCAGAAATGGGCTTCACACATTGTACCCATGTCGGGAATCGAACCCGTGTTTTCGGCATGACGAGCGAACGCTCTAACCACTAGGCTACTGCTAGGTTTCCTCCAATGACATCAGGACACCTCACTATAATTCAACATAATCTGGACACCTCATTATCATTCAGTGTTATCTGGACACATCAATTCATCTAGGGTAGAGGAGACATGTTGTTTTGGCTTGTAATCATTACTTGAAATTATTACTTGAAATCAAGATTTCCTGAAAATCCTCAATCAAATTCGCAATTCGAGAAATCTCAATTTTATCCAACGAAATCTGGACATCAGTTTCTTCCTACAGAATCTCAACAAAATTGCAAAGGCAGCTGGCTCCTGTAACCATGGTAACACACTATGAAGAAATATGTGGCAAACCCTGACTGCAGTGCTGTGTCATCACCATGGAAACCTATATACAAATCATAAACTGTACAATTATAACATCGCGTGTTCAGACCAACATTCACTCAGGTAATCAAACATTGCTTTGAGCAGTATTGCCGCTATATCACGGCATGTCAGCTTCATGTGGTCGGACAGCCTGAAGTGAGGCAGGTCTTTTGACATTTACCACATCCATGGGTATGATTCTGACAAACCAAGGACCATAATCTGGGCAAATCTGCGAATAGAACCCACAATAAGCCTATCCTTGCAATGCTAAGGGAAGCAACTCTACTTACCAAATTGTGGTTACCCGAGTCCTAGCCAGGTGAGTGAGTGAGTGAGTGAGTGAGTGAGTGAGTGAGTGAGTGAGAGAGAGAGAGACTGGCTTCCTACTTTGCACCTATGTGGGCAACCAACTGGAGTCTCGGGCGTTATGAGTGTTATATTACCGTATTCGACGTAATAAGTACCCTGCTCTAAAAAGCGCCCACGGCGATATTTGCTAATATATTGGCTAGTGTACAATCCCAATTAGCATCCCTTCTGATTGATCAATGTACACAAGACTTATTTATTCGTGTATGATATGCACTTGTGTGTTATATGCACCCTCAATTATGGGCATTTAAATTCTTGAAAATAGATTTGTCGTGTATAATACACACAGACTTTTCTTTGTATCATTTCAGGCTGTCAGCATAAACCACGAAATTTACGATCTTTCAACTCTGTTTTTTTTTCTTACCAAAATAGTATTCTAACAAGAGCCTCCTATTTCTAATTTTAAGAGCGCCCTGGGAGCTTATTACGTCGAATACGGAACCCTTAAAGGTAGAATGACCATGCAGAATAACATTCTGGTATTGGCATTTTATTGATTCTAAATGCTGATTGGTCAGTTGAAGTCATGTGATGTCATCGTGCGTCATCGTTGAATAAAAAATGTTACTTCAGCCATTGTTCTTGACGTCACAAATTAAATACATTAAATGTCATCTGAACAATAGGCTGCCTTTAGTGAAGTTTTTCTGTAGGGTTGACATTTTTTCTTCATTATCTCTCTCAATAACCTACTCGATACTCCGAATTACAGGGGGGACCTGTACCTCCATTCATTAACCCGGGTCAGGCAATCCGTGCTTCCTCGTAGCTCGATGGTTTTTCTCTAATTCTTTAGCTACAAGGGGACACAGGTGGCCGTCTAAGGCGCCGCAATTCGCTGTACAGAGTTGTATCCCTTGGCTACGCCAGAAACCTATGATTGTAGATACGAATCCTGGTTCGCCCCGTTAAGTTCTTAGGTTTGTCAGCACCATACCTGTGCTTGTGGGTTTCACCGAAGTGGTAAACTTCTGAGACCTGCTTCACTTCGGGCTTTCCTCCCACATTAAGCTGACACACTGTGATATAACTGAAATATTGCTAAAAACAGCGCTAAACCCAACTCACTCACTCACTCACTTTAACCATGTGTTAACTGCATGGCTATCCCACTCCCAACCCCAAAATATGTGAAGGATGCTACCGCACTCTCTTAACACCACCCCCACCCACAAAATGTGAAGACTGCCACCCCACTCTTTACCCCCCTCCAAAAAAAAGATCCCCACTCTCTAAACAACCCCCCATCCAATTGAGCCCCACCCCACCCCACCCAGCTATAGACAGCTGCCAGTGAACTTGCGTTAACTCAGTGTATCCCTGTTCCCGTCTATAGTACCACTGTACACGATCTGTTACATGAGTGAGTGAGTGAGTGAGTGAGTGGTCACAAAGTATAACAGGACACTCCTGCTTCCAGGACAATCACACCTGTTACCATAACAACAACCTTGGCAACCAGGACACTTGTAGTTGTAGTTGCAGCAGACCTCGGTGTTACGGAGGCTGGTGTGGAGTCGATATTGTCGGCATCCTTGGCGTATAGCGCATAGGCCTCTTGTGTTGCTATTGAATATCAGTACAACATTCATGGTGACACAACTCAGAAGAAATCTGCTGCCCGAGATCGTGTGAGTGTCTTCTTGTTTGAACCAGGAGTTTTTTCAGTCGTGCGTGTCACTGGAGTGTTTTTGTCAGCGTTACCACCCATCGACTTCTTCTTCTTCTTCTTCTTGCCGGACTTCTGTGCTGAAGCCATATCAGAGGACGCGGGAGACTTGAGGATGCCCTGCGTCGGGGTCATCTTAGGGTTGAAGGCTGGCATTGGACTGACCGTTATACTGTCCTCGAACTCTGCAAGTACATACAAAAGGATAAACTCATCTGTCAGACACTGCAAGTACATACAAAAGGATAAACTCATCGTTCAAACTCTGCTGGTACATACAAAAGGTTAAACTCATCGTTCAGACACTGCAATACATACAAAAGGATAAACTCATCGTTCAAACTCTGCTGGTACATACAAAAGGATTAACTCATTTGTCAAACTCTGCTGGTACATACAAAAGGATAAACTCAACGTTCAAACTCTGCTGGTACATAGAAAAGGTTAAACGTATCGTTCAAACTCTGCAAGTACATACAAAAGGATAAACTCATCTGTCAAACTCTGCTGGTACATACAAAAGGATAAACTCAACGTTCAACTCTGCAAGTACATACAAAATGATAAACTCATCTGTCAAACTCTGCAAGTACATGTACATACAAAAGGTTAAACTCATCTGTCAAACTCTGCAAGTACATACAAAAGATGAAACTCATCATTCAAACTCTGCTGGTACATACAAAAGGATAAACTCATCTGTCAAACTCTGCTGGTACATACAAAAGGTTAAACTCATTTATCATCCAAAACTGGCTCCCACAGGAGATATCGCTTGAGTATGAAATGAAATTGCATCTGTTAGAAATTGAAGCTGTTAGCAGTAATTTTTACACTTAAGACACTGAAAGTCGTAAATGTATTTACAGCATTAAACAACATGGCCGCTCCCGTACCCAATAGAATTCCCCAAGAAGAACTTTCTGTGCCTTTAAATGGTATACCAAGATTCCAAAGATTTCAAAGAGGTTTGATATGACGTCAAAGTATGACAATCCATGATTCATTATTCGGTTGATCTACCAGTTTACCACTGTGTTTGTTTGTGTGTTTGTTGTTTAATGCCGCACTCAGCATTATTTCAGCTATATGATGGCGGTCTGTAAATAATCAAGTATGGACCAGACAATCCAATGATTGACATTATGAGCATCGATCCATGCAATAGGGATGCAATGACAAGAATCAACCAAGTCAGCGAGCCTGACCACCCGATCTCGCAAGTCGCCTCGTGTGACAAGCATAGTCACCTTTTACAGCAAGCATGAGTTGCTGAAGTCTTCTAGTTTTCTAACAAGGATCATCACGGGCCTACACTGGGAACAACATTGGCTTTTGTGCGTACAGTTATCTCCCCCTATGCAAAAAAGCAGACTGATGCTGTAAACGTCACATGCTGCTAAATAAGTACCAAATCCAGGGTACACTAAGATATGGTCAGGAGATGATACACAAACATCAACAGAAATCTGTGTACAACTCGATATGCTGATGGAAAACCGATCGAGAGTTACCCTGAGACCCTGGACCCGTAGTGTGGGAGGAAAAGTGTGTTGTTGCTGAACGCAGCACTCAGCAGCCTGTAAATAATTGAGTCTGGACCAGACAATCCAGCGATTGATATTATGAGAAACGATCCAAGCTGTTAGGGTATGATGACACGCATTAACCACAGCACCTCAATCACGTCCGTGTAACCATAGCAACCACTCACTCTGGGCGGTATTCTTCTTCATGTTAAACTTGACTTTCTTCTCACTGGCTGTCATCTCGGGTGTGGCCTGTAGGGCGTCGCCGGTCTGTAACAACAGCAAATAAATAGAACCAGTCTCTTGGTTGTTTACTCTACCCACAGCAGCAGAATAAAGGCTGTAGTTAGAATACATATTTGTATGAGGTCAGTGGCTGGTTGGTTGGTTGGTTGGTTGGTTGGTTGGTTGGTTGTTTAACGCCTCACTCAGCAATATTCCAGCTATATGACGGCACTCGGTAAATAATCGTGTCTGGACCATACAATCCAGTGATTAATATCATGAGCATCGATCCTTGCAATTGGGACCGATGACATGCATCAACCGAGTCAGCGAGCATGACCACCAGATTCCGTTAGTCGCGTCTTACGACAAGCATAGTCGCCTTTTACGGCAAGCATGGGTTGCTGAAGACCTTTTCTACCCCGGAATCTTCACGGGTCAGGAGGCCAGTGAATCTCAGTTGAGACATTTTGTGCAATGCGGCGCTGTAGCTCACTAGATTATTTTCTGGAGTGAGTGAGTGAGTGAGTGAGTGAGTGAGTGAGTGAGTGGGAGTGAAAAACACCACATATAATTTCAGTTATACAGTGGCGTAACTCAGCACAGAGAACTGCAACACCTTACAACTACTAGGACAGCCTTTTTTCTGGAAACCTGCAACATTACATCTGAGTGAGTGAGTGAGTGAGTGAGTGAGTGAGTGAGTGAGTGAGTGAGTGAGTGAGTGAGTGAGTGAGTGAGTGAGTGAGTGAGTGAGTGAGTGAGTGAGTGAGTGAGTGAGTGAGTGAGTGAGTGAGTGAGTGGGGTTTAACGCCGCTTTTAACAGTAGTCCAAGGCCGAAGTGATGCAGGTGTCAGACGTTAACCACTTTGGTGACAATTTCACATTCAAGTGCTTATTTAATATAAATGATAAAATGTACTTGTGTTTTGTACTATTTGACCATGTTGACAGCTAAACATCAAAAAAGCTGATCTTGATTCTCTCATTTCTAGGTTTGATTTCTTGTCAGTAGACCTTGATAATATTCCATCACTGTGTGCTAAAATTCTGTGTGCACAAGACCTAGATAATATTCCATCACTGTGTGCTAAAACTCTGTGTGCACAAGACCTAGATAATATTCCATCACTGTGTGCTAAAACTCTGTGTGCACAAGACCTAGATAATATTCCATCACTGTGTGCTAAAACTATGTGTGCACAAGACCTAGATAATATTCCATCACTGTGTGCTAAACCTTGGTGTGCCCAAGACCTAGATAATATTCCATCACTGTGTGCTAAAACTCTGTGTGCACAAGACCTAGATAATATTCCATCACTGTGTGCTAAAAATTTGTGTGCACAAGAGCTAGATAATATTCCATCACTGTGTGCTAAAACTCTGTGTGCACAAGACCTAGATAATATTCCATCACTGTGTACTAAAACTTGGTGTGCACAAGACCTAGATAATATTCCATCACTGTGTACTAAAACTTGGTGTGCACAAGACCTAGATAATATTCCATCACTGTGTGCTAAAGCTTTGTGTGCACAAGACCTAGATAATATTCCATCACTGTGTGCTAAAACTCTGTGTGCACAAGACCTAGATAATATTCCATCACTGTGTGCTAAAACTCTGTGTGCACAAGACCTAGATAATATTCCATCACTGTGTGCTAAAAATTTGTGTGCACAAGAGCTAGATAATATTCCATCACTGTGTGCTAAAACTCTGTGTGCACAAGACCTAGATAATATTCCATCACTGTGTACTAAAACTTGGTGTGCACAAGACCTAGATAATATTCCATCACTGTGTACTAAAACTTGGTGTGCACAAGACCTAGATAATATTCCATCACTGTGTGCTAAAACTCTGTGTGCACAAGACCTAGATAATATTCCATCACTGTGTGCTAAAACTCTGTGTGCACAAGACCTAGATAATATTCCATCACTGTGTGCTAAAACTCTGTGTGCACAAGACCTAGATAATATTCCATCACTGTGTGCTAAAACTTGGTGTGCACAAGACCTAGATAATATTCCATCACTGTGTGCTAAAACTCTGTGTGCACAAGACCTAGATAATATTCCATCACTGTGTGCTAAAACTCTGTGTGCACAAGACCTAGATAATATTCCATCACTGTGTGCTAAAACTCTGTGTGCACAAGGCCTAGATAATATTCCATCACTGTGTGCTAAAACTCTGTGTGCACAAGACCTAGATAATATTCCATCACTGTGAGCTAAAACTCTGTGTGCACAAGACCTAGATAATATTCCATCACTGTGTGCTAAAACTCTGTGTGCACAAGACCTAGATAATATTCCATCACTGTGTGCTAAAACTCTGTGTGCACAAGACCTAGATAATATTCCATCACTGTGTGCTAAAACTCTGTGTGCACAAGACCTAGATAATATTCCATCACTGTGTGCTAAAAATTTGTGTGCACAAGACCTAGATAATATTCCATCACTGTGTGCTAAAACTCTGTGTGCACAAGACCTAGATAATATTCCATCACTGTGTGCTAAAACTCTGTGTGCACAAGACCTAGATAATATTCCATCACTGTGTGCTAAAACTCTGTGTGCACAAGACCTAGATAATATTCCATCACTGTGTGCTAAAACTCTGTGTGCACAAGACCTAGATAATATTCCATCACTGTGTGCTAAAACTCTGTGTGCACAAGACCTAGATAATATTCCATCACTGTGTGCTAAAACTCTGTGTGCACAAGACCTAGATAATATTCCATCACTGTGTGCTAAAACTCTGTGTGCACAAGACCTAGATAATATTCCATCACTGTGTGCTAAAACTCTGTGTGCACAAGACCTAGATAATATTCCATCACTGTGTGCTAAAACTCTGTGTGCACAAGACCTAGATAATATTCCATCACTGTGTGCTAAAACTCTGTGTGCACAAGACCTAGATAATATTCCATCACTGTGTGCTAAAACTCTGTGTGCACAAGACCTAGATAATATTCCATCACTGTGTGCTAAAACTCTGTGTGCACAAGGCCTAGATAATATTCCATCACTGTGTGCTAAAACTCTGTGTGCACAAGACCTAGATAATATTCCATCACTGTGTGCTAAAACTCTGTGTGCACAAGACCTAGATAATATTCCATCACTGTGTACTAAAACTCTGTGTGCACAAGACCTAGATAATATTCCATCACTGTGTGCTAAAACTCTGTGTGCACAAGACCTAGATAATATTCCATCACTGTGTGCTAAAACTCTGTGTGCACAAGACCTAGATAATATTCCATCACTGTGTGCTAAAAATTTGTGTGCACAAGACCTAGATAATATTCCATCACTGTGTGCTAAAACTCTGTGTGCACAAGACCTAGATAATATTCCATCACTGTGTGCTAAAACTCTGTGTGCACAAGACCTAGATAATATTCCATCACTGTGTGCTAAAACTCTGTGTGCACAAGACCTAGATAATATTCCATCACTGTGTGCTAAAACGCTGTGTGCACAAGACCTAGATAATATTCCATCACTGTGTGCTAAAACTCTGTGTGCACAAGACCTAGATAATATTCCATCACTGTGTACTAAAACTCTGTGTGCACAAGACCTAGATAATATTCCATCACTGTGTACTAAAACTCTGTGTGCACAAGACCTAGATAATATTCCATCACTGTGTGCTAAAACTTGGTGTGCACAAGACCTAGATAATATTCCATCACTGTGTACTAAAACTCTGTGTGCACAAGAGCTAGATAATATTCCATCACTGTGTGCTAAAACTTGGTGTGCACAAGACCTAGATAATATTCCATCACTGTGTACTAAAACTCTGTGTGCACAAGACCTAGATAATATTCCATCACTGTGTACTAAAACTCTGTGTGCACAAGACCTAGATAATATTCCATCACTGTGTACTAAAACTCTGTGTGCACAAGACCTAGATAATATTCCATCACTGTGTGCTAAAACTCTGTGTGCACAAGACCTAGATAATATTCCATCACTGTGTGCTAAAACTCTGTGTGCACAAGACCTGGATAATATTCCATCACTGTGTGCTAAAAATTTGTGTGCACAAGACCTAGATAATATTCCATCACTGTGTGCTAAAACTCTGTGTGCACAAGACCTAGATAATATTCCATCACTGTGTGCTAAAACTCTGTGTGCACAAGACCTAGATAATATTCCATCACTGTGTACTAAAACTCTGTGTGCACAAGACCTAGATAATATTCCATCACTGTGTACTAAAACTCTGTGTGCACAAGAGCTAGATAATATTCCATCACTGTGTGCTAAAACTTGGTGTGCACAAGACCTAGATAATATTCCATCACTGTGTACTAAAACTCTGTGTGCACAAGAGCTAGATAATATTCCATCACTGTGTGCTAAAACTTGGTGTGCACAAGACCTAGATAATATTCCATCACTGTGTACTAAAACTTGGTGTGCACAAGACCTAGATAATATTCCATCACTGTGTACTAAAACTTGGTGTGCACAAGACCTAGATAATATTCCATCACTGTGTGCTAAAGCTTTGTGTGCACAA
This sequence comes from Haliotis rufescens, assembly GCF_023055435.1. Taxonomy (NCBI): domain Eukaryota; kingdom Metazoa; phylum Mollusca; class Gastropoda; order Lepetellida; family Haliotidae; genus Haliotis; species Haliotis rufescens. The sequence continues at coordinate 17,601 of NW_025963805.1, forward strand.
GACCTAGATAATATTCCATCACTGTGTGCTAAAACTCTGTGTGCACAAGAGCTAGATAATATTCCATCACTGTGTGCTAAAACTCTGTGTGCACAAGACCTAGATAATATTCCATCACTGTGTGCTAAAACTCTGTGTGCACAAGACCTAGATAATATTCCATCACTGTGTGCTAAAACTTGGTGTGCACAAGACCTAGATAATATTCCATCACTGTGTGCTAAAACTCTGTGTGCACAAGACCTAGATAATATTCCATCACTGTGTACTAAAACTCTGTGTGCACAAGAGCTAGATAATATTCCATCACTGTGTACTAAAACTTGGTGTGCACAAGACCTAGATAATATTCCATCACTGTGTACTAAAACTTGGTGTGCACAAGACCTAGATAATATTCCATCACTGTGTACTAAAACTTGGTGTGCACAAGACCTAGATAATATTCCATCACTGTGTGCTAAAGCTTTGTGTGCACAAGACCTAGATAATATTCCATCACTGTGTGCTAAAACTCTGTGTGCACAAGAGCTAGATAATATTCCATCACTGTGTGCTAAAACTCTGTGTGCACAAGACCTAGATAATATTCCATCACTGTGTGCTAAAACTGTGTGTGCACAAGACCTAGATAATATTCCATCACTGTGTGCTAAAACTCTGTGTGCACAAGACCTGGATAATATTCCATCACTGTGTGCTAAAACTCTGTGTGCACAAGACCTAGATAATATTCCATCACTGTGTGCTAAAACTCTGTGTGCACAAGACCTAGATAATATTCCATCACTGTGTGCTAAAACTCTGTGTGCACAAGACCTAGATAATATTCCATCACTGTGTGCTAAAACTCTGTGTGCACAAGACCTAGATAATATTCCATCACTGTGTGCTAAAACTCTGTGTGCACAAGGCCTAGATAATATTCCATCACTGTGTGCTAAAACTCTGTGTGCACAAGACCTAGATAATATTCCATCACTGTGTGCTAAAACTCTGTGTGCACAAGACCTAGATAATATTCCATCACTGTGTGCTAAAACTCTGTGTGCACAAGACCTAGATAATATTCCATCACTGTGTGCTAAAACTCTGTGTGCACAAGACCTAGATAATATTCCATCACTGTGTGCTAAAACTCTGTGTGCACAAGACCTAGATAATATTCCATCACTGTGTGCTAAAAATTTGTGTGCACAAGAACTAGATAATATTCCATCACTGTGTGCTAAAACTCTGTGTGCACAAGACCTAGATAATATTCCATCACTGTGTGCTAAAACTCTGTGTGCACAAGACCTAGATAATATTCCATCACTGTGTGCTAAAACTCTGTGTGCACAAGACCTAGATAATATTCCATCACTGTGTGCTAAAACTCTGTGTGCACAAGACCTAGATAATATTCCATCACTGTGTGCTAAAACTTGGTGTGCACAAGAGCTAGATAATATTCCATCACTGTGTGCTAAAACTTGGTGTGCACAAGACCTAGATAATATTCCATCACTGTGTGCTAAAACTCTGTGTGCACAAGACCTAGATAATATTCCATCACTGTGTGCTAAAAATTTGTGTGCACAAGACCTAGATAATATTCCATCACTGTGTGCTAAAACTCTGTGTGCACAAGACCTAGATAATATTCCATCACTGTGTGCTAAAACTCTGTGTGCACAAGACCTAGATAATATTCCATCACTGTGTGCTAAAACTCTGTGTGCACAAGACCTGGATAATATTCCATCACTGTGTGCTAAAACTCTGTGTGCACAAGACCTAGATAATATTCCATCACTGTGTGCTAAAACTCTGTGTGCACAAGACCTAGATAATATTCCATCACTGTGTACTAAAAATTTGTGTGCACAAGACCTAGATAATATTCCATCACTGTGTGCTAAAACTCTGTGTGCACAAGACCTAGATAATATTCCATCACTGTGTGCTAAAACTCTGTGTGCACAAGACCTAGATAATATTCCATCACTGTGTGCTAAAACTCTGTGTGCACAAGACCTAGATAATATTCCATCACTGTGTACTAAAACTCTGTGTGCACAAGACCTAGATAATATTCCATCACTGTGTACTAAAACTCTGTGTGCACAAGACCTAGATAATATTCCATCACTGTGTGCTAAAACTTGGTGTGCACAAGACCTAGATAATATTCCATCACTGTGTACTAAAACTTGGTGTGCACAAGACCTAGATAATATTCCATCACTGTGTGCTAAAGCTTTGTGTGCACAAGACCTAGATAATATTCCATCACTGTGTGCTAAAACTCTGTGTGCACAAGACCTAGATAATATTCCATCACTGTGTGCTAAAACTCTGTGTGCACAAGACCTAGATAATATTCCATCACTGTGTGCTAAAACTCTGTGTGCACAAGACCTAGATAATATTCCATCACTGTGTGCTAAAAATTTGTGTGCACAAGACCTAGATAATATTCCATCACTGTGTGCTAAAACTGTGTGTGCACAAGACCTAGATAATATTCCATCACTGTGTGCTAAAACTCTGTGTGCACAAGACCTAGATAATATTCCATCACTGTGTGCTAAAGATTTGTGTGCACAAGACCTAGATAATATTCCATCACTGTGTGCTAAAACTCTGTGTGCACAAGACCTAGATAATATTCCATCACTGTGTGCTAAAACTCTGTGTGCACAAGACCTAGATAATATTCCATCACTGTGTGCTAAAACTCTGTGTGCACAAGACCTAGATAATATTCCATCACTGTGTGCTAAAACTCTGTGTGCACAAGACCTAGATAATATTCCATCACTGTGTGCTAAAACTCTGTGTGCACAAGACCTAGATAATATTCCATCACTGTGTGCTAAAGCTTTGTGTGCACAAGACCTAGATAATATTCCATCACTGTGTGCTAAAACTTGGTGTGCACAAGACCTAGATAATATTCCATCACTGTGTGCTAAAGCTTTGTGTGCACAGAAGAGCTAGATAATATTCCATCACTGTGTGCTAAAACTTGGTGTGCACAAGACCTAGATAATATTCCATCACTGTGTGCTAAAACTTGGTGTGCCCATGAACAACATCTATGTAAGGGCAATGACAGATACATATTTTCTAAACTTTGTTTTATTTTAAATATTAAACAAGTTTAGACAAGAACATTTCATTTGATCTTTGTTTCAGGGTGACAGTGGCCACTCTTGCTGTTTAAAAGGCAACAGAAGCTCACGTCACCTTGCCACACAATCCCACCAACCCCAATACAAGTACAAAAATTCATAATTCATGACCCACCATCCCTATAATAAATACTGTATTCAACGTAATAAGCGCCCAGGGTGCTCTTAAAATAAGAAATAGGGGGCTCTTATTAGAAAAAAAAATTGTGAAAAAAAGAAAAAGTTGAAAGATCGTAAATTTCGTGGTTTATGCTGACAGCCTGAAATGATACAAAAGAAAAGTCTGTGGATATTAAACATGACAGATTTATTTTTCCAGAATTTTAAATGCCCATAATTAAGGGTGCATATAACCATGATAACACTCGAGTGCGTATTATACATGGTTAAATAAGTCTTGTGTACATTGATTCATCGGAGGGGTGCTGATTGGGATTGTTCGCTAGCCAATATATTAGCAAATATCACTGTGGGCGCTAATAAGAGCGGGGCGCTTACTACGTCGAATACGGTAATGTGCTAAATTAAATAAAAATTATGTGAAAAAACTTTTTATAAATGTCTCCAGCTGTTGTGGTACGACAATATATCTTTATATATATATGCCTATTTCAGCTGTGTAAACATGTCATTTAAGTCTAAAACTTTTCAAATACATCTCTTACCTTTTTAACCGGTGTCTTCATCACCTTGGCAACGGCTTTCTTCACAAAGGCAGCAGGTGGAGTTGACATCTTCTCAAACTTCGCAAATTCGGATCCTTTCGACTTCCTGTCCTTGGTCTTTTTCTCTTCAGCCTTGACCTTGGCCTGATGCTTTTTGCTGGGCACCCATATCTCCACCTCTCCCTCTAGCAGGGGCTCATCCTTCGTCTCCTTGCCAACACTAGCAGTTCCATCCCTCGTCTCCTTGCCAACACTAGCAGTTCCATCCTTTGTCTCCTTGCCAACACTAACTATCTCATCTTCCTTCAATGAACTTTTTTTGGACTTTTTCTTGTTTCCTTTATTTTTGTTCTCACCATCTTTCCCTTCGTCCTTGAACAGCTGCTTACTGACGCTACCGTCCACAGGCACTGCTTTTGTTTTCTTTGGAGGAGAAACATCTTTCTCCTCATTCTTCTCTTCAGTTGATTTTAACCTTCTCTTCTTTTTAGACTTCTTGCTTGAACTGCCTTGTTCCTTGGGAATAGTTTCACAACTCTTATTGTTTGGTGGGCTAGTGTCTAAACTTTCATCGTTTTGGGAGTTGCCTCCCTTGGACACTGACTTATCTCCCCCTTGTTCAGCCACCTCTGCAGACTGGGCCCCCTTCTTCTTCCTCCTCTTCCTCTTCTTTTTCTTCTTAGGGGAATCTGTTTCTGACACAGCACTGCTTGTATCCAGATTTATCTTTTTATCAGCCTCACTGGATGGAGTTAACTTCACTTTCTTTGAAGCATTCTTCTCCGACGCCGTTTCCTGGAGTTTGCGTTTTTGTTTCTTCTTCCCTTTCTTGACGCCATCTTCTTCTGTTTCACCTGCAACCTCATCTTGTGCGTCCACTTCGTCCTGTGCTTCCACTTCCACTTCTTCCTGTGTGTTCACCTTATCCCGTGTGTTCACCTTATCCTGTGTGTTCACCTTATCCTGTGTGTTCACCTTATCTGTTGCTTCTACAGAAGTAATAACACAGAACCTCGGTTTAAGATTGGATTATTCTCTAGAACACGACTTATCGTCATCGAAAGTCCTCATATGTTTAAATTGTAGTAATAATATAGAAGAATGTTCCATCAAAATTTGATAATATACTAAAAATGTCCTAATGACAATTGTCTCCAGCAAAATCACTGAGTCTTGAACACCCTACGGACATACAGCCTACACAATATTCCTAAATAAACTAATGTTTGTATGTTTGTTTGTTTGTTGTTTAATGCCTCGCTCAGCACTATTCCAGCTATATAATGACGGTCTGTAAATAATCGAGTCTGGACCAGACAATCCAGTGATTGACATCATGAGCATCGATCCATGCGATTAGGATACGATGACATGCATCAACCAAGTCATCGAGCCTGACCACCCGATCCTGTTAGTCGCCTTTTACGACAAGCATAGTCACCTTTTACGGCAAGCATGGGTTGCTGAAGACCTATTCTACCCCGGATCTTCACGGGTCTCCAGGAGTGGAGTGAGTGGTGTTCAGTGCCACTCAGCAATATTCAAGCTACACCATGGCCTGACAACAATCAAGTTGGGCTAGATAATCCAATGATTGGAAGCATGAGCAGTGATCGAGGCCATCAGGCACAATGACAAGCCCAGACTGAGAGATGCAGTCATGGAGCAAGAATATTGACCAGTGAGGCGTTAGTCAACAACCGACAATCTACTCCTCCGGGTAACTACGCCTCTGGGTAACAAGAGTGTAAATGGAAACAAACTAGGGCACCTTGCTGGCGTTTCTTCTTCTTCTTTTTAGGATTGAGATTCACCAGCCTCATCACAGCATCCTCTAAGTCTGCATCAGGGTCGTAGTCCTCCGCCTCATCAGCGGTCGGTACAGCACCTGCCGCGGCATCCCGCAACCTGCACAACATACAGGTGAGGTGAGGTGAGCATAGGTGAGGTGAGCATAGGTGAGGTGATGAGAGGTGAGGTGATAAGGGGTGAAGTGAGGTGAGGTAAAGTGAGGTGATCAGAGGTGAGGTGATAAGGGGTGAAGTAAGGTGAAATGAGGTGAGGTAAGCATAGGTGAGGTGATGAGAGGTGAGGTGATAAGGGGTGAAGTGAGGTGAGGTGATAAGGGGTGAAGTGAGGTGAGGTAAAGTGAGGTGATCAGAGGTGAGGTGATAAGGGGTGAAGTGAGGTGAGGTAAAGTGAGGTGATCAGAGGTGAGGTGATAAGGGGTGAGGTGATAAGGGGTGAAGTGAGGTGAGGTGAGCATAGGTGAGGTGAAGTGAGGTGAGGTGATAAGGGGTGAAGTGAGGTGAGGTAAGCATAGGTGAGGTGATAAGGGGTGAAGTGAGGTGAGGTGAGCATAGGTGAGGTGATCAGAGGTGAGGTGATAAGGGGTGAAGTGAGGTGAGGTGAGCATAGGTGAGGTGAAGTGAGGTGAGGTGATAAGGGGTGAAGTGAGGTGATGAGAGGTGAGGTGATAAGGGGTGAAGTGAGGTGAGGTGAGCATAGGTGAGGTGATAAGGGGTGAAGTGAGGTGAGGTGAGCATACGTGAGGTGATGAGAGGTGAGGTGATAAGGGGTGAAGTGAGGTGAGGTATAAGGGGTGAAGTGAGGTGAGATGAGAATAGGTGGGGTGAAGTGAGGTGAGCATAGGTGAGGTGATAAGGGGTGAAGTGAGGTGAGGTGAGCATAGGTGAGGTATAAGGGGTGAAGTGAGGTGAGTGAGGTGAGGTGAGCATAGGTGAGGTGATGAGAGGTGAGGTGATAAGGGGTGAGGTGAGGTGATAAGGGGTGAAGTGAGGTGATAAGGGGTGAAGTGAGGTGAGGTGAAGTGAGGTGAGGTAAGCATAGGTGAGGTGATGAGGGGTGAGGTGCCATAGGGATTAAGTTAGTGAATGAATTGGGTTTGACGCCACTTTTAACAGTATTCCGAAGTGATGCAGGTCTCAGACGTTTACCACTTCGATGAAGCCCACGAGCACGGGTATGGTGCTGACAAACCTAGAAACATAATCAGAGCGAACCAGGATTCGAACCCACAATCATAGGGTTCTGGCGTGCCCAATAGACGCAACTCTGCACAGTGAATAGCGACGACTGGGCCACCTGTGTCCCCGCTCTCACTAAGGGGGGTCTGTGGTAGAGATGCCCTCACTATGGAGGGTCTGTGGTCTGTGGTAGAGATGCCCTCACTATGGCTATGGAGGGTCTGTGGTAGTCACGCCCTCACTATGGAGGGTCTGTGATTGTGATGCCCTCACTATGGAGGGTCTGCAGTAGTGATGCCCTCACTATGGAGGGTCTGTGGTAGAGATGCCCTCACTATGGAGGGTCTGTGGTCTGTCATAGTGATGCCCTCACTATGGAGGGTCTGTGGTAGAGATGCCCTCACTATGGAGGGTCTGCAGTAGTGATGTTCTCACTATGGAGGAACTGTGGTAGAGATGCCCTCACTATGGAGGAACTGTGGTAGAGATGCCCTTACTATGGAGGCTCTGTGGTCTGTCATAGTGATGCCCTCACTATGGAGGGTCTGTGGTAGAGATGCCCTCACTATGGAGGGTCTGTGGTCTGTGGTAGAGATGCCCTCACTATGGAGGGTCTGTGGTAGTCACGCCCTCACTATGGAGGGTCTGTGGTCTGTCATAGTGATGCCCTCACTATCGAGGGTCTGTGGTAGAGATGCCCTCACTATGGAGGGTCTGTGGTAGAGATGCCCTCACTATGGAGAGTCCGTGGTCTGTGGTCTGTGGTAGAGATGCCCTCACTATGGAGGGTCTGTGGTCTGTGATTGTGATGCCCTCACTATGGAGGGTCTGTGGTAGAGATGCTCTCACCTGTTGACAGTCCTGTACAGCATCTGTCTGTTTGTTCCCCGACATCGCTCCTGGCTCCCCACTTGGAACAGATGATCTGCAAGCAGCGAGCAGTCAAACTGAAACAGAGGAACCATCGCATTAGAAAACATGCCATGCATAGTTTCACACATTCTACAAGCAGGACCTGAAAAAATGTGGGAAGGAAAAATGCTGCAAACAGATCTGTACCTGAACAATGTATTGTAGCATTGTTGCTCTGTTTGTTTTGTTTGTTTGTTGTTTAACGCTGCACTCAGCGATACCAAGCATTGGACAGCGGTCTGTTAATAATCTTGACCAGACAATTCAGTGATCGACATCATGAGCATAGATCTACACAACCAGGATACAATGACATGGATCAACCAAGTCCACGAGCCTGACCACCAGATTCCATTCGGGGCTCGATTTAAGGCACATGATTTAACTTGTTTAACTTGCACCAGGTTCATGGTGTCATCAAAAACACACGTTGCACCAGACAAAACCAGGTTGCACCTTGGCTCCATAAATCAACAAAGTTGAAACATAGGCTGTTCTACAGCCATTGTCACAGAAGTTAATGACGCATTGTTGTAAAACGTAATAGGAACATGTGCAAATAATCTTGAGTGTGTGAGTGAGTATGGTTTTACGCATCTTCCCGAGGCAAGAGAGTTAAGTGACTTTTAAAGTCCAGTTTCCACCCTTGCCGAACTAGACTGGTATTATGGAATTACATTTTGGCTGGACTAACGAGTCTATGCATAGTCCAATCAAAATCGCGCACCGAAATCGAAATCCGGTGTGTAAACTGTCATGCAGATTTCGGTCGATTGCAGGATTTGCAAAGCATGCACACCGCCAACTCGTTGTCAACAGATATTTTCCAAACCTTTTCATGTTTTTAAGCAAGGTGCTCGCGCGATGTAAGACTCGTTTTATCACAATATAGATCTTGATTATCGATCAGATCGTCTTGACTGGGCGCCGCCATTTTGTTTGAAACAAGTGCAAGTGATGGAATCGGATTGGTCCATAGGAGAGGCTCAGAAGGGACATAACTCCTAAAAACGTTCAGCAAGGGTGGAAACTGAACTTTTGTAGTCAGTTAACTCTCTTGCCTCGGGAAGATGGGTTTTACGCCGCTTTTAGCATTATTCCAGCAATATCACGGCGGGAGACACCAGAAATGGGCTTCACACATACACATAATCTTGAAGTGCCGACAGTTTGATGATGTCAAGTCCAACAAAGCATGACAAAATACAGATAACACAGGGCTTCGTGGCTTAGTAGGGTAAATAAACTTTAGAGGTATTGTGTGTGTTCAAAGACCATTAAGGGATAGCCATACACAAATCTGAAATATTTTGACATGCACTTAGTGCATGTAGACAAATATAAGGCTGCATTTTTCAATAATAGGATGCACTTGAGCATGTTTTACATAGCTAAATCAAGAGCTGACGTTTGTCGCCTCTCATGACAAGCATGGGTTGCTGAAGACATAAATATCAGGCTGCATTTTTCAATAATAGGATGCACTTGTGCATGTTTTACATAGCTAAATCAAGCCCGGACGTTTATCCTCTCATGACAAGCATGGGTTGCTGAAGGCCAATTCTCATCTTCAAGGGAGGATTTCTTTGCTACCAACATCTACTGATGGGACTGATTCTCAAGAAGCAAGTTCGTCAATTTCACTTTGAAAAATGACACAATTGAGTCAGTCAGTAACTTTGTCCCCATGAGGATGGAGAATACAACGTGACATTAATCAATAGATTCATATCATGAAACATAATTATGATGTGTTAAGATTTTGATACCAAAGTAATTATCTATGAAAAAAAATAAAATCTGTGTCCCGTCACGGCAGACATCCTCCTACAGCTGCAGGCTCCCCTCTTCAGACACTTCAGGTGAGGTGAGGTGAGGTGAGGTGAGGTGAGGTGAGGTGAGGTGAGGTGAGGTGAGATTGGGTTTAACTTCGCGTCCAAGATTATTGCACTTGTATAGCAACGTGTATGCACGTGTGTGTGTTTGTGTGGCTGCTTGTACTAGTCCGGACTGATGCCGATTTATAGTGCTAGCCCACTGAGATACCATGCTGCAGTTTAACATGAATACCCCACTCAGACACAGTATACTGACTCCGAGCCTACCAGTCCTTGTTTTAGCCCCTCAATGCCGAGCGCCAGACAGGTTAACAACAAGTACAATCTTTTAACGTCTTTTTGTATGATGTGGCCGTGGATTGAACATCGGACCTTCCGCTCTCAGGGCGGACGCTCTACTACTAGACCACAGAGGCGGTCTCAGATACTTCAGTCACAACGAATGTCATCCATGTACATAGTATTAGTTTAATATCACTTGTGTTTTTCAGAGCAAAGTATCCTAGACGACCCATAATTCCTGAGAACGTCAGTGTTCACCAACAAGCTGTTTGGCCCCCTGTGAGTCTACTCACCTTCAGTTTGGGTTCCGAGTCCTCGTCGTAGCCAGAGTCCGAGTCATCCTTTGTCCCCTCCATCCCATCCTCCACTGCCTCCTCCTTCTTCTCTCCCTCCCGCCGCAACCTCTCCGCTGTCTGCTCCACCACGTTGTTGTACACACTTCCAATGATCCTCTTCAGCACCAGAGGCCTGGAGACGACACAACACACTCTAGTGATGAAGTCTACAGGAGGTCTACAGAACATCCGTCAGTGAAATAAGAACATTCAGACAGCATCAGTCAATGCAATGTGGACATTCAGACAGTATCCGTCAAGGCCATGTGGACATTCAGACAGTATCCGTCAAGGCCATGTGGACATTTAGACAGTATCCGTCAAGGCCATGTGGACATTCAGACATCAGTCAAGGCCATGTGGACAGTATCCGTCAAGGCCATGTGGACATTCAGACATCAGTCAAGGCCATGTGGACAGTATCTGTCAAGGCCATGTGGACATTCAGACATCAGTCAAGGCCACACTGTCAAGGCCATGTGGACAGTATCTGTCAAGGCCATGTGGACATTCAGACATCAGTCAAGGCCATGTGGACAGTATCTGTCAAGGCCATGTGGACATTCAGACATCAGTCAAGGCCACACTGTCAAGGCCATGTGGACAGTATCCGTCAAGGCCATGTGGACATTCAGACATCAGTCAAGGCCATGTGGACAGTATCTGTCAAGGCCATGTGGACATTCAGACATCAGTCAAGGCCACACTGTCAAGGCCATGTGGACAGTATCTGTCAAGGCCATGTGGACATTCAGACATCAGTCAAGGCCATGTGGACAGTATCTGTCAAGGCCATGTGGACATTCAGACATCAGTCAAGGCCACACTGTCAAGGCCATGTGGACAGTATCCGTCAAGGCCATGTGGACAGTATCTGTCAAGGCCATGTGGACATTCAGACATCCATGTGGACATTCGACAGCATCCATCAAGGCCATGTGGACATTTGACAGCATCCATCAAGGCCATGTGGACATTCAGACATCAGTCAAGGCCATGTGGACAGTATCTGTCAAGGCCATGTGGACATTCAGACAGTATCCGTCAAGGCCATGTGGACATTCGACAGCATCCGTCAAGGCCATGTGGACAGTATCCGTCAAGGCCATGTAGACATTCAGACAGTATCCGTCAAGGCCATGTGGACATTCAGACATCAGTCAAGGCCATGTGGACAGTATCAGTCAAGGCCATGTGGACATTCGACAGCATCCATCAAAGCCATGTAGACATTCAGACAGTATCCGTCAAGGCCATGTGGACATTCAGACATCAGTCAAGGCCATGTGGACAGTATCAGTCAAGGCCATGTGGACATTCGACAGCATCCATCAAAGCCATGTAGACATTCAGACAGTATCCGTCAAGGCCATGTGGACATTCAGACATCAGTCAAGGCCATGTGGACAGTATCTGTCAAGGCCATGTGGACATTTGACAGCATCCATCAAGGCCATGTAGACATTCAGACAGCATCCGTCAAGGCCATGTGGACATTCAGACATCAGTCAAGGCCATGTGGATAGTATCTGTCAAGGCCATGTAGACATTCAGACAGCATCCGTCAAAGCCATGTGGACATTCAGACATCAGTCAAGGCCATGTGGACAGTATCTGTCAAGGCCATGAGGACATTCAGACGGCATCAGTCAAGGCCATGTGGACATTCAGACAGTATCAGTCAAGGCCACATTGACAAGGCCTTGAGGACAATCAGAGATCATCCGTTGATGACCTCCAGCTGCTGACTTACAGGCCATGAATGAGGGGACATACCTTCTCCCAGTCTGCAGGTAGTCGTCAAACACTTTGAGGAGAGACAGGATCTGCTGACCATCCAGCTGAAATGACCAATCAGACAGCAGCATGAGAGGAGTCGGCCAATAAGATCTTGTATTTCAAATACCAGTCAATCAATCAACAACGTCTTCACATGACAATTAAACTTTGTGTATTTCAACAATTGTTCCTTCTCACACACTTCAGACTTACATATGTATACTAACAAAAAAAAAAAGGGAACTAATGATTTGAATGTAGTTATTGTGTGAAGTGAGTGACAGTTTAAGACTCAGAAATATTCCAGCAAGATCATAACATCCTGTAGTGAGTGAGTATGGTTTAACGCTGCTTTTAGCAATATTCCAGCAATATCACAGCGGGGGACACCAGTAATGTAGCTGTTGAGGTGGCCAGTTACATGACTGTGGCCCTGCATCTGACCACAATGAAATTACATCAGGCCTGAACAGGGGATGTCAATACCCGTGTTGCCCTAATGTTTGGCAAATCAAAAAGTGGAATTTTTCGACTGTCGTACAAGTATCATCAAGTATCACGGAGATGCAATGAGACCTGGCTGCTGCAGACCTATAAAACCACATCAGTGAGTGAGTGAGTGAGGTTTCCAGTTATATCACGGCATGTCAGCTTAATGTGGGAGGAAAGCCTGAAGTGATGCAGGTCTCAGACGTTTACCACTTCGGTGAAACCCACGAGCACGGGTATGCTGCTGACAAAACCTAGAAACATAATCGGGGCGAACCGGGATTCGAACCCACAATCATAGGTTTCTGGCGTGCCCAAGGGACACAACTCTGCACAGCAATCGCAGCGCCTTAGACGACGAGTCCACCCGTGCCCCCTTTAAATGACATCAAGACAAGATCGTCTCATAACATTCATTGCACTACACAATACATTCAAATCTTCTCCCATTATCAATAGAGAATTTCGTACTATAACAGGAAAGCGAATTCTATATCTACCGTTAAAATCGGCTCTATGCAGCCTATGAAGGGTGTGACCCTAACAGCTTACCATAGGCGGCAAAGATTAGGGTGGGCTGGGCAACACCTGGGACGGGCGGTGTGCAAATGGTGTAACACCAAGTTTACAATCAATTCAAGGTTGATTGACCAGAGAGATATGTTGATGACATTCTGCGTCCACATCGTGCCCCGGTTGTAACCGTTATCTCTGACCAGAAGACGGCAGTTCCCGGACATGCCCCAAGAGGACATCTGGGAGAGGTTCTCGGGTGTACGCAAGAGACCCAACACCCGCCACCCTGGCCCAGAAGGGGTAGAGTGAGTGAGTGAGTGAGTGAGTGAGTGAGTGAGTGAGTATGCGTGAGTGAGTGAGTATGAGAGTGAGTGAGTGAGTGAGTGAGTGAGTGAGTGAGTATGAGTGAGTGAGTGAGTGAGTGAGTGAGTGAGTGAGTGAGTGAGTGAGTATTGTTTTACACCACTTTTAGCAATATTCCAGCAATATCACAGCGTGGGACACCAGAAATGGGCTTCACACATTGTACCCATGTCGAGAATCTGCATGACGTCCGAACGCTTTAACCACTAGGCTACCCGACCACCCCAGCAATACCAAGGGCAACCATACACAAGTTAATCAACAGTATGCCATCAAAGGGCCGTGCATGTAACGCCCAACATGGTGGACACATCACACGTTGATCTACCCGCCTGAAATTAATTTTACAGACATTTATCGTCATTACACCTTCACTATCATTTCATCAGTTCCCTTTTATTTGTCGGAAGTATATTAATGTCCAAAGTCCAAAACTTGCAAAGTTTAGGAAAAAAGGAAAAAGAGCGAGTTTGGTCATGATTGATAATTTTCTTACCTATATTTCAAGGTTCTATATTTGAGTTTCAGAGGGCCAGGAAGGGCGGCCATCCTACCTCGACGTTTGTTCAACAACAATCTCATTAAAATCAGATCTTAGTTCTCGTTATCGCTAAACAAAGATCTGAGGACATCCCATTAGGGGTCACGTCAGAACAACCTTTCATCCAACCAATCACGGTTACCAGATCATGAAAGTGACAGTCGGATTGTGTTTTCTAATCATGTAACCACGATTTATTAAACACGGGGTATTCCGAACGACAGTTACAGGTTTTTATGATTATATCCATACAATCTAGGCCATATATAAGCCATTCCAGAATGTTCTATCAATTTTGTAGAATTTTCCTATTCGGAATATTCTATAAGTAATACGTTACCACTGTTATACCGAGGCTGTTGTCTCCCACAACTGCTGCTATAGCGAAATCTACCACAGAGATCTCAATTACCTCATGCAGCACGTGCGTAGCCACTTAGCTGCCATGTGACACCCTTCACTCTTGTCTCCTGCGAGAGCAAGTGCTCGGGGGACGGACGGGCGGGCAGCAGCCCAGTGGTAACGTATTACTTATAGAATATTCCGAATAGGAAAATTCTACAAATTACATTAAGTAATACGTTACCACTGTTATACCGAGGCTGACTACCACAGTAGGCGGTGGGGAGCACCTACAACCCGAATCCTGACTGCTAGCGTTCCTTCCGACCAGCGGAAGTAAACACCAAGGCGGAAGCACTCGATGCGCATGCACCTAGCTAGGCGTTACCCTATAGGAATACCAAAGCACTGTCAAGCGCATACCGTAAGGCTCAATCGTCATTGCCAAAACGATTGGTGACTCCAAACGGCCCCACTGGATAGGTATTTCATCGCCGCAGCGGATGAGAACACTGTATCCGCGTGAGCTTAATCTTAGATCAGGTTAAACAGTCGAAAAGAGGGAAATTAATTTCATTCAGACCGTATATCCCAGAGCAAGCCTACTTAAAGTATGCATTAGGCGCGTGACCTAATTCCAGTATTTGTAAGCATGCATCACAAGGTTGGGATACACGACAGACAATTAAAGACATAATTGTCAAAATACAAATAAGGACAAAGCACACAAAAAGCCGCCCTCACCTGTGGTGTGAGTGCGCTGGTTTGCGGGACCCCAACTCCTGTACCCACGGCAGTGGGAACATTGGAGTCGACCCAGATTGACCACCGTGCAAGGTCAGACGCCTGAGGAGTTCGGAATTGCGCTGGGCACACCCCTTAGGTGCCCGCTTGCGCCGCGATCCGCGGGCCAAGACGGTGCACACTCTCCACGACGGCATCAGCGACCTGTTTGAGGTAATGATTGGCAAAAACCGAGTCAGAACGCCAGTAACAACCTCGTAATATTCTGCGAACAGAGATATTCGAGTGTAGGGCAAATGTTGCCGCTAGCGCCCTTATCTCGTGCGGGTTTGACCCCGCTACCGGTAACCCCCGAGACCGGTACGCCAGATTGATGACAGAACGAAGCCACAACGCAATCGAGTTGCGAGTTATGTCAACCGTGCGATTAGGGTTACACGATATGAACAGACGGTCACGCCCTTGTCTACGTTCATTCGAAGCCTTAAGATAATACTTAAGGGCCCTAACCGGACACAGCGCTCTGTCCTCAGTATCAGCAGGATGTAAGATTTCTTTGAGTGATCTTACAGTGAATTCTCTCTCCGTTTGCCCGACTCTGATTCTTGGCGACGAAGCCCATGAGCAGGCCCAGGCGGACCGCTCCTTCGTCACCCCTATCGAATCGTACCTTGGCGACATCGAGTGCATGAATTTCGGATACACGTGCCGCCGTGGCAAAGGAGAGGAGAAATGCTGTTTTCCAAGTCACATGCCGGAACGAAGCACTATGCAAGGGTTCATACGGAGCTTCCGTAAGTGATTGCAACACTAGGGAAAGATCCCAGGCCGGTGCCCGAAGGCGGCCCTTCTTAAGATCGTGCTGTTTGAAACCCTTGATAATACCCCGTATCACCGGCTCTTTGGAGAGACTGGTACCCATAGCAACGTCCCGTACCGTAGCAACGGACGAGACATAGTTGGCAATGGAACCCCCGGAGAGTTTCCGGGTCTCTCGCAAGTGAGACATGAAACGAGCAATATCCTGCACAGATACCTTATCTGGCGAATGAATGTGATGTTTACAACACCACTTCGTGAAAATAACCCAACGTGCATTATACACCTTCTGGGTAGAATCACGATGCATACTAACGTATGCCCGAGACGCCCGGCGAGAAAAAACTTTACTCCTCAGACGCTCGGTGACAACATCCACGCGTGCAGATTGAACTGCCCTGCGTTTGGATGAAGCTGACGGGTGTGAGGGTGGATCAAGAGATCCGGTCTCACAGGCAGTGGAAGTGGCGACTGCGTGACCTGGGTCAGCAAGTCGGGGTACCACGATCTGTTCGGCCACATGGGCGCGATCAGTAACATTCGACAGCGAACTCCTCGGAGCCGGCTTAGAATGTGTGGTATCAACGCTGTCGGCGGGTAAGCATAAGCGTCCAAGCCCGTCCAGTCTAACGCGAGAGCATCGTGATCGATGGCCCTCGGGTCCGGGACTGGTGATACAAACAACGGGAGTTGATTGTTGAACCGCGTTGCGAACAGGTCGACCATCGGACGACCCAAACGTTCGCACAGCCACTGAAACACTACTGGGTTCAGCATCCACTCTGTGGGGCTCGGATCCTGAGGCCTCGATAGAGCATCGGCCAGTACGTTCCGCACACCTGGGATGTGACGGGCGTGTATCTGGCACGGGACACTGTCCACCAGAGCGTAAAACTCGAACGTGAGATCAAGTAGCGAGTGACTGTGGGTTCCCCCCAGTTTGTTCACATAGGACACTACCGTCGTGTTGTCGGTCGCCAGCATGAGCCGGGCGTCGACGAGACGATGCTTCCAGTGATTGACTGCGTTGATCACTGCCTTGAACTCGAGACAAGTGATGTGAAGACCTAGTTCGTCTACGCACCACAGCCCCGAGCTCACCTCCCCCTTTAGATGGGCGCCCCAGCCCACTAGAGAGGCGTCTGTATACAGGGTCAACGTGGCCCGGTAGGGCCGCATAGAGACTCCTGATAAGACAATGTAAGGGACCGTCCACCACTCCAGATGCGGTCGGAGCCGATCCGGGAGGGCGACGGTCGCACTGTTCACCTCCGTTGCTAACAACTGGATTAAAAACCGTTGCAGCGGGCGGAGTTGGAGACGACCCCGTGCGGTGCAGTCCTGGGCTGATACAAGTAGCCCTAACAGCTGTTCCCAAAAGTGAACAGTCTGTTGCACCGCTAAGACTTTGGCAATCATCGCCTGAATTTTGTGCCACCGGTCTGGGGGGACAAAGAGGCGAAGGGACACCGTGTTGAACCGACCTCCGATGAACAGCAAGTTCTGAGAAGGGGTTAACTCGCTCTTGGGGAGATTGATAATCCACCCAAATTGCTCCAAGAGCCGACGTGCGAAAACGAGATGGCGTGACAGGGTGTCCGTCATTCGATTTGCTACTAGCGAGTCGTCCAGGTACGCGAAGTACCGGACACCCCTCCTGTCGAGGAACCCCACTATGGGGGTGGTTAACCGGGTGAACAGCCAGGGAGCGGACGTGTGAATCATTCTGAGTTCGGCACTGTCCTACTTGGGAACGAGAAATATCCTGGAGTAAAACCCCGGTGTTATTTCTGGTAGAGCTAACTCCCGTACTGCCCCTTCTCCACCAACCTGCCGATGGCATCGGCGAGGATGGGAAGATTGGTTTCCGAATCGAAACCTGCCAACGGGGCAACGATGAGCGGCGGATTCGCTTTGAGATCAAGCCGATAGCCGTACCGAATCGTGTTGACCACCCACGGGTCGTCGAACACTTGTTCCCAATTCTCCCAGTAAGTCTGGAGTCTGGCTCCCACTGGGGAAGGAGAGGGGGCCCTGACAGGTTGCGGCAGGCGCAACTGTCCAGGGCCAAGTGACTCGGGTTCGCCTAAGGGCCAACCGAAGTTGGCGCTGTCGGCATACGAACCCCTCCAATGAGAGTCACCTGGAGGGGCCCTTGCCGTCCGTCGACGACTTGGGCTTCCCCCAGTTCCCCGTCTTCCCGCGAAAAGGGCAGCTGATTGCCCATACCGGAGCCCTCAGGGCGGGGCTACTTCCCAGAGGAAGAAGAACCCGACCCCTTAGACCTACCGGCCGCAGCAGCCTGGGGCGCGCTCCGGTTAGGAGCGGCACCCAGGCGCCTATGCAGGGACCCAACAAGAGCAAGTGTGTGCCGAGAGTCCTCGGCAACGTACTCCAGGGAAGCATTTAAACTGAGCAGGCAGTTGTAAATGCGCTGGTCACGGTCCGTGGGAGAACCTTCGACCAGACGGGCCGCTGCAGCCAAGTAAGTGTCTCCGTGAGACATGGAGTGCCGAGCGAGGGCGTCCAGCTGGTGCAAGGTAGCTTGCGTTACCGTAGCAGCCGGTGGGGCACGGACACCCAACCGCTCAACATGGGCCTCCGCGGTAGGACCAGCCTCGGGAAAGGCAAGGTCATGTACCGGGAATAAACCCTTTCTCCACGACGTCGGAGGCAACGGGAGACCCCGACCGGAGGCCACCGCGAAGGCGTTCTCCAAGGAAGGCTTGAAACCGCGCAGCAAGGTTGATGCGGGGAAAGCCGTGTCGGAAGACTCATCGTATACCTCGGAGGAACCCACAGTCGTGGATTCCCCGCGGTACCGGCCGGGGCATGTCCTCAAAGAGGTCATAAACCATGGCCACGCGGTCCTAAACCGATAGCGGGAGCAGCGGTTCGGGGAAGGACCGGTGACCACGGGAGCCGCCGCCGTACCGGTGGACCCCGCGGCCACCGAAGTGGCCGGGGACGGAACAGCCAGCGGCCTATCCTGAGATAAGGCCGCAAGCTTGGAGTCCACAAGTTATGCAAGTAATGCAGCGACGGAATCCCCGGACAGCACACGGGCCGCCAAGAGATCCGCCGCTTTACCGGTGGACCCCGCGTCCGACCCCTCGGCCACCGAAGAGGCCGGGGACGGAACAGCCAGCGGCCTATCTTGCGATAAGGCCGCCAGCTTGGAGTCCACAAGTTTCGACAACAATGCGGCGACGGAATCCCCAGACAGCCCGAGGGCCGCAAGGGGATCCGCCGCAGCCGAGGAGGTGGTACCCGCATGGGGACCCCGACCGGACGAACCGGCCACCACAGGGGTGGAGACGGACTGTACGTACAGCCGGTACCGCTCAAACACCGCAGGCCCCAGACCTTCGCACAGGATGCACCGGGTGTCCCCGCAAGAAACACCCTGCACCGCGGGCAACGATCGTGGGGATCCCGGGACGACAAAAACTTTCTGCACACCCCACAACTCCGAGGAGCAGGGGTAGAGGGGGTGGATACTGGGGACATATCCATGTCAGACATTGATTGTTTGCTATAAACAAAGAACAAAACATGGTTACAACGCACGCACCACAATGATTCACAAACGAACATTTTCACAAGAAAATAAACGAGCAATGTGAACATATAACATACACATATAACTTTTATTAAAGAAATAAGTTATGTTAACCCCCGAAACATACAAGAACAGGGGAAACGTAAAACACAACGTGCATACGCGAACCCCGCAAGTATATAGAAAAAAGGGCGGGAAAATTATAACCAAGCGTAGCTACCGCAACGCCCCATAAAAGCACAGTTTATTAGAGAATAAACTATAATAAATATCACCAAATCTTCAAGGAACGCTTCAGCAGGAGGAAAACACGTCTTGCTACGCAGACGAAGGAGACAAGAGTGAAGGGTGTCACATGGCAGCTAGGTGGCTACGCACGTGCTGCATGAGGTAATTGAGATCTCTGTGGTAGATTTCGCTATAGCAGCAGTTGTGGGAGACAACAGCCTCGGTATAACAGTGGTAACGTATTACTTAATGTAATTTAATTTTTTTAATCGAGAATACGACAAAATATGTTTCGAAGCGTAGTCACCAGTTTGAAACTAGTGTCTTAAAGCTCGAGAAAGCTGCCCTCTGATGGGCCAATGTCGATTTCTTGTCAGTCTTTTCACTGGTCGGTCAAAATTCGCGAAAGATCGTTCTGACGTGACCCGTAATTGGATGTCGTCAGATCTTTGTTTAGCAGTAGCGAGAACTAAGATCTGATTTCAATGAGATTGGTTCAACATTTGCACCCACCTGCTGGGCTCCAACCTTGGCCAGCTCTGACAGGTAGATGTCAGCAAGGTGCATGGAGAAACTGTCGGGGATGCTGTCCGACGTCGTGCTCAGCGTCGTCGCACGCATCACCTCTGCCAGGGCGGCGATCATCTCCTCCGCCCATCCACCCTGTCTCAGCAGCACAAACACTTGGTGGAGCATCTGCCGCGTCATCTGAAAACATGGCAGTCTGTCAGAACATCTCGGACATGAACTTAGATTTCCGCCCAAAGTAAATAACACCGTAATATAAATCTGCCCAGCCCTGACTTACATTCAGTGTTTGAAATAGCCATCGGCCCGTAGGCCCGAGGCCGACAGATTTGTTCTCGGGCTGATAGTTTTCAGATTCAGCAGGCCCTTACGACCTGCCATTTATTTAAGTAATTATTTATTAAGCATTTTTTAAGTAAAATGTGATAAACAAAACTTTCATATTCATAAACAGTAGGATTAGACCTTTCAAATGGTGTATGACATATAGCCGCGAAGATGTTTTGAAGCTGATATTTCCTGATGAATGTAGGCTTCATCTATCACTGCCGAGTCTCTGGGGGGTCGATATGAGAGCAGTACAAGCTTCTGGTTGACTGGTTGTGTTTTGTAAGTTATATTGCAAGAATACATCTCCCTGCTTCAGCTGAAATGTTTGGGCCTACAGTTTTTCCGCTGGGCCTACAGTTTTTCCCTTGGCCCTACAGTTTTTCCGCTGGGCCTACAGTTTTTCCACTGGGCCTACAGTTTTTCCCCTGGCCCTACAGTTTTTCCACTGGGCCTACAGTTTTTCCACTGGGCCTACTGTTTTTTCACTGGGCCTACAATTTTTCCGCTGGGCCTACTGTTTTTCCCCTGGGCCTACAGTTTTTTCTGCTGGGCCTACAGTTTTTCCACTGGGCCTACAGTTTTTCCCCTGTGCCTACAGTTTTTCCGCTGGGCCTACAGTTTTTCCACTGGGCCTACAGTTTTTCCGCTGGGCCTACAGTTTTTCCACTGTGCCTACAGTTTTTCCACTGGGCCTACAGTTTTTCCACTGGGCCTACTGTTTTTTTAAAATGTGCTGGCCCTTAAGGCTGTCAGTTTACTCTGCTGAGACTCTGCTGAGACACTGCTCACTTTATCACCCTGTATTCAAACTGCCCCAGCACTGACCATCATAAACTTGTCCAGCCGCTGTCTGTCGATGCCGTTCCACTCGCGAGCTTCTGTCACCAGGAACACCTTGAAGAATGTCATGGCTGCCGCAGTGTTGGTGAAGCTGAAGACAAGGCGGGTGATGTGGACAGCCAGCTCCTCCTGGTGGCAAACACAAACATCAGTAAATACCGTGACACCCGATCCAATCAATACGTCACATGACCCCGTCAATATTGCTGCAACTGACCGTCAATACAACTTCATCCGACCCAGTCTATACCGCTTCACCGGACCCCGTCAGTACCATGCCATACAACCCCGTCAATACCGCTTCACCCGACCCGGTCAGTACCATGCCATCCGACCCCATCAATACCGCTTCAACTGACCCCGTCAGTACCATGCCATACAACCCCGTCAATACCGCTTCACCCGACCCCGTCAGTACCATGCCATACAACCCCGTCAATACCGCTTCACCTGACCCGGTCAGTACCATGCCATCCGACCCCATCAATACCGCTTCACCCGACCTGGTCAGTACCATGCCATATGACCCCGTCAATACCACTTCACCTGACCCCATCAGTACTGCCTCATCGGACCCAATCAGTACCATGCCATCCGACCCCATCAGTAGCGTGTCGCCCGACCCCCTCAATACCATTGACCCCCAGATGTGATGCAGAGTCCTGGGGACGTATTCCCCCCCCGGGATGGTTTACCTGCAGCAAGGGCTTGTCTTGCATCCACATGCAGTAGTGAAGACCCTTCCATAGCTTGATGAGGTCCTCCTCTGTCAGTCCTGAAACAAATACATCCATTAGCAAGCATCATCAATGATCATGATCAAGGTCAATGTAACCCTGTGGTTACTGTTAAAATGTACAGGAAAGTGACAGTGTTCCCGTTGGGTTTTGAAACCTCGTGGACTGGTAACTCTAAAAATGACCAGTCCCCTCTAATTTTTGTAAGTCCCAACTTTCAACAACAAAAATGCAATGTCATCTCTGAAGTAACTTAGTTAGATCTACAAGTTATTCACACAAAGTTCATTCACAATTTTCTCGTTTTTTTTAGTATTTCGAGACTACAAATATATATTTAACCTCAAAGCAAAGCGAAATGTTATTTCCCTCACTAAAAATAGATAACAGGAAACCCTGATGGTAACAAACAAGCTGACTTTGTTCGAAAAATATACTTATCTGAATATCACCAATGTTTTGTTCAACAACAAAGACGTATGAGGTCATTTATTTGCCAGTCCACAGGGACTTGCAGTAACATGAATTACCGGTCCAAGTCTAATTTTACCGGTAAAAACCTGGTAATTACATGTAAACGGGAACACTGAGCAACTGTGAAAGCATGGTAATTGTTGCTCCAAATAGTTGATTTCATCGATGACTTATTTCAGTGTCTTACCAAGGAGGTGGTGAGGTGAGGTGAGGTGAAATGGGGTTTAACGTCGCGTCCAAGATTTTTGCACTTATATAGTGACGTGCATGTACGTGTGTGTGTGTGTGTGGCTGCTTGTACTAGTCCGGACTGATGCCGATTTATAGTGCCAGCCCACTGAGATACCATGCCACAGTTTAACATGAATACCCCACTCAGACACAGTATACTGACTCCGAGCCGACCAGTCCTTGTTTTAGCCCCTTAATGCCGAGCGCCAGACAGGGTAACAACAAGTACCATCTTTTAACGTCTTTTGGTATGACGCGGCCGGGGATCGAACCCCGAACCTTCCGCTCTCCGGGCGGACGCTCTACCATTAGACCACGGAGGCGGTCGGTGGTGAGGTGAAATGGGGTTCAATGTGTAAGATTATTGTTGTCATAGTGACATGCATGCACGTGTGTGTGTGTGTGTGGCTGCTTATGCTAGTCTCAACTAATGCCAGTTTTATAGAGACAGCTCACTGAGATACCATGCCGCAGTTTTACATGAATACCCCACTCAGACACAGTATACTGACTCCGAGCCGACCAGTCCTTGTTTTAGCCCCTTAATGCCGAGCACAAGAGAGGTAACAACAAGTACCATATTTTAACATCTTTTGCTAAGATACAGACGGGGATCGCACCACCAACCTTCTGCTCTCTGGGCGGATGATCTACCCCCTGCAATACGGAGGTGATGTCTAACCAAGGTTTGTTTGTTCGTTGTTTAACGCCGCACTCAGCAATATTCCAGCTATATGACCGCTGTCTTTCAATAATCGAGTCTGGACCAGACAATCCAGTGATTGATATCATGAGCATTGGTCCACGCAATTGGCATCGATGACATGCATCAACCAAGTCAGCGAGCCTGACTACCCGATCCCGTTAGTCGCCTTTTACGACAAGCATAGTCGCCTTTTGCGGCAAGCATGGGTTGCTGAAGACCTATTCTACCCCGGACTTCATGGGTCGTCTAACCAAGGAATCAGTCATGGTATCAGAACTTGATAACTGTTGTGTACAGGAAAGCAATTATTGTAAGAGACAGCTGTGTTTACTGGTGTTGGGGAACTGCTGCAGATGCAAGACGGATGCACAGACATCCAGACTTGCCAGATATTATAGACTTGCATGGGCTGTATTGGACACATTTGTTTCACTTTCAGGATCTGTATGACAGACTAAAAATGATAGTGATGTTACCACTACCAAACCGTCATAATATAAAGTATAATATAATTTTTTTATTTTTTTTTAAATCAGTAAATATATCTTATTTTATGTTACAATAGTTTAACTATACCATGTATACTGACTGCAAAATAAACATCATTTCATGAAAATAATTCATGAAAGTGTCCCATTGAAATATCAATGCATTTTTGGGGTATCTCGTTTTTAACATTAGTTTGTATCCAAATTTAATGTTAACTGACAAAAAGTGGCACAATTTATGGACATCATGGGTCACCAAAACACAGTTTAACAAAAGTCCATGGTACAAAGTCAGATTTTGTCATATTTCTGGAGTCAAAATAAAAAATTGCACGATTGCTCCAGCTTTGTTAAAGATCAAGTGTGACCATATTCAGCAAATACAAGGACAATGTTTACTTCAGTGCACCAACAAATCTCAGTTGTAATATTGACAATGTTAAGAAATACAGAGCGTCAATATATATTTTGAAATATATCCTCAGCATTGACGACGATGACTGCAGTGATCACGTTTCTGCCAGCTTCTGTATGGGCTGGGCAGTTCCGTAGCGCTGATGGTTTCGCACATAGGCTAGAGGGCCGTCCCTCTATTTTAGTCTTTGACCTAATCACAGTATTACAGTGGGTGGGGCTATTTCGTTTTATTCATGGTTGACTGTTTTCTCGTACAGTGTTTTGACAGTTTATTACTGAATGTTTTATACGTAATTATCTTTATAAAAAAATATATGAGCATCTATAAGCAAAGTGGTAATATGGGAGGAGTGCACCTTCCCGAGCTCACGATTTCAGATTTCAATTAGCGCCAGGTTGGATGGGGGGGGGGGGGGGGGGGGGGGGGGGGGTGAGAGGAGGAGAGACACGGGGGAAATCACGTTGCCAGCTTAGACCTATGGATCGAGGAGGCATGTGGGATATGTAAAGCGAGGAACAAAGTCAGCAATCTGAGACAATTAACACAATATAAGCTGCGCACGGTGAAATTCGTTCTTGCCATCAATATGTCCATGTTTTCTGATGCGCGAAAAGTGAAGCTCTCACGTGTCTCAACTCGGCGCAGAAGAAATACAAGTACAATGAACACAATTGATAAACACGTGACATCGTGTACCTGGCTTAGCAGCAGATTTTGAGTGGATATATTTCCTTAGTTTCTTCAGGGCCTTATTGCGTATTTTCTTCTCATTTGCAGCTAATCTTTGAGCAAACTGTATCTCAGCACTGGGAGCCGCCATCTTAACCACATGGTCTGCCGGAAGCACAAGAGCGACAACTCTGTGTGATTGGTGAAAACAAAAGGAAAGGGAACGGCTTCGAGGATTTTCAGTTTAATCAACATATAAATGGAATTAAAAATGAATCAATATCTTTAAACGTATCTTTTTTTAACGTAGTTTCCGTTTTACTTACAGATATGATAAATACACTGCAGTGATAGTCCATTTATGTCAAACATAAAATATACATTACTGTCTTTGTGATTTTATGAACGCTTTGAAAACGACAAGAATGGAGTAAGTGGGTGAGTTGGGTTATATCGTCAGCTTAATGTGGGAGGAAAGCCCGAAGTAAGTGATGCAGGTCACAGACGTTTACCACTTCGGTGAGACCCACGAGGACGGGTATGGTGCTGACAACCTAGAAACATAATCGGGGCGAGCCGGGATTCGAACCCACCATCATAGGTTTCTGGTGTGCCCAAGGGACGCAACTCTGCACAGCGAATCGCGGCGCCTTAGACGACTGGGCCACCCGTGCCCCTGATCAAACAACTTCTGAGCAAGAGTCGTACGACACGCTTTGAAATATACGTAGAAATCTTGCTTGAGATAAATGGAA
This sequence comes from Haliotis rufescens, assembly GCF_023055435.1. NCBI lineage: Eukaryota > Metazoa > Mollusca > Gastropoda > Lepetellida > Haliotidae > Haliotis > Haliotis rufescens. The sequence goes on from NW_025963805.1 coordinate 43,358, forward strand.
AGTTGACTTTTGGAAAATTCCTCTGTTCATACAGCCCCCGCCCCCACAAGAATGGAAACATTTCTTTAATTGTGGACTACACTTTGGTATTCAGTAGGTTAATAACACTCAACCCTTACTAGGGAGGCCTTGTGAAATGGTTGAAGATAATGTGATGTGGTTGAAATTACCCACACAGTAATGGCTGCCACCTTGCTAGTTACTTAGTGTATGAAACCGTCCCCTCTATATTCCGCAGCCAAAAAATATATATTTTGCGGTCAATTTTTGTAAATTCTCCAACCACTTTATGATAACTCTGCACACAATTCAAACGTTTAAGCTGATATTTCGTGAATTTCGTTGTTTCGTTGTTTGACTTTTGGCAGGAATTTTCATTTTAAACCTATCCACGGAAAAGAAAAGTCTATCGAAGTGAATCTGTAAACATACAGACATTCACTTTCGGTAAGCAATAATACAAAAGGCAACTTCATTTCAAAACAAATGAATATCCGTTTACATATTTAATTTAAAACCAGCTTTCGACTCACGTGTTAAATTCTGCAGTGTATTTGGCGAATTCTGCGGTAGATAAATGCAAAATTCTGCATGATTTCCGCACAGAATTTTCTGCAAGATCGGTACATGCCGGAGTGGGCATTTCTGCAATTTAACATATTCCGTGATCCCGGAATACAACTGTGACTAAAGTATGTTGTGGACGTTCTCGCAAAACGCTCCAATATCTCGACACGCATATCCCCCAAAGCAAACAGAAAGTCTTGAGAGCTATAATCCTGAAACAAAGACAACTTACTTTTAACTTAACTTGCCTAGTTCCCACGATGTGAAGCAATTAAATAATAAATCTAACATTTCGTAGATGAAATATTGACAGAGGTATACGTTAGCCATTGGACACACAAACAATCCTGAGTTGAAATGTCGGAGGGGAAAATGGGAAGTTTTAAATTCCTGAATAACCAAATAAACCACCAGTTCAACAGTATTTACTTTTTTAAAAGAGAAGTTACAAACCTTTGTTTAGTTATGTTACTGAAACGAATCTACATTTGAACCAATATTTGGTTTTGTCGTGGAAGTGAAAATCTTAAAGTATATATAGCAAAAGGCACAAGTTCAGCACTTATCTGACTTTGGTTCCAAGTTTCAAATTAATATTGAAAGCTTATGTGTTGAAGATATGTCCAACACGTTGCCCAGGAAACCCAAACTATATATATTTCTTAAATTCCTCTAAAGCAAAGGTCGTCCCGAAGTTAACATAATATACATATAACAATATTAAACAGCTTATGCTTCCTTGGAAAGACAAACACCGAAAAGTAAAAAATGCACTTTCAACACTTGACTGGTGTGTATACAAAGTCCCACGTTAATATTACCTTTTAAGTATAGGTAAAGTATATGTACAACACAAATATAGGTCATTCGTGATCTCGACACTTTTATGACAGGTCGTCAAATCGCCCAGAACCATCCGTATTGTTGAATTGTATTATCCACAGTCACATGTAAGCTCACTCCTCTCTCTGTGATGCAGTATTTGTGATCAGATTTGGAATGCCTCGTCTACAAAGTGATGAACACCTAAGGGCTTGGTAGAACTCCGCTAGAGATGGCCAGTATGTTCAATGTGTCTCAGTCTGTGACTTGCAGACTTTCGAAGTGATTTCTGCAGACACAAAAATGTCAATAAGGTTTGCTGACTTTGTTGATGCATGTCATCGATCCCAGTTGCGTGGATCGATGCTCATGATATTAAACACTGGGTTGTCTGGTCCAGACTCGATTATTTACAGACCGTCGTCGTAAAGCTGGAATATTGCTGAGTGTGGCGTTAAACAAAAACCAACCAACCAACCTTAACATAACTATTTCCTGAAATTATAAATCTCATGTTTACCCTTGTAATTCTCCCATGTTTCCCTCTTTGTAACTCTCCAATGGAGTAATATGACAATATGAAGATGCTCATCTCTGATTGGTCATTGAACAGTCAATGTTGCCAATGAACCCTGCCTACATATAAGGCAGTTCATATCGCCGGCAGGGATATGCCGGACCTCTTATCATTGCGAATACAGTGACATGATAATAGTATCTTGAAACTGAACACATATCAAATGCACTTAAGCGAAGTAAACCGAGTATGCCCGAGTGTCTGTTTGTTATTTAACGCCACACACAGCAATATTCAAGCTATATGACGGCTGTCTGTAAAATCGAGTATGGACCAGACAATCCAGTGATTGACATCATGAGCTTCATTCTACGCAATTAGGGTACGATGACATGCATCAACCAAGTCAGCGAGCCTGACCACCCGATCCCGTTAGTTGCCTCTTATGACAAGAATGTGTTGCCGAAGACCAATTCTAACGGACGTATCACCCGATTGTAATGTAAGTGGGTGTGTATTTATAACGATTTGTTGCTGGCCATAACGATGAAGACATTTTAGGGCGAAAACTATCCCAGTAAGATAATTCGTATGAGAGGTGAGGTGAAATGGGGTTTAACGTCGCGTCCAAGATTACTGCACTTGTACAGCGACGTGCATTCACGTGTGTGTGTGTGTGTGTGTGTGTGTGTGTGCGTGCGCGCTACGTGCATTCATATGTGTGTGTGCGTGCGTGCGTGTGTGCGTGCGTGCGTGTGTGCGTGCATGTGTGTGTGTGCGTGCGTGTGTGTGTGTGCGTGTGCGTGTGCGTGTGTGTGGCTGCTTGTACTAGTCCGGACTGATGCCGATTTATAGTGCTAGCTCACTGAGATACCATGCCGCAGTTTAACATGGATACCCCACTCAGACACAATATACTGACTCCCAGCCGACCAGTCCTTGTTTTAGCCCCTTTATGACGAGCGCCAGACAGGGTAACAACAAGTACCATCTTTAAACGTCTTTTGGTACGACGCGGCCGGGGATCGAACTCCGTACCTACCGCTCTCTTGGCGGACGTCTACCACTAGACCACGGAGGCGGCCTTCAGGATATGTGGTGTGATGTACCATGTGTGTAAGTCTGTGCCCACAGGTCCTAGTGTAGGTACGGCTTGCTTTACACTTTGTACCCTTCGAGAACGATGGACTGTTTATAATATCAGTGTAGTGTTTGAAACACCCCATTGACACATCACTGTCGGACAAAGACCACCAATAGCCCACTGAGGGCGTTTCCAGCACGGCGACGGTCAGTGGTGTTACACAAGGAGGCCTGTCAACAGGTAACCGTGATAGAATCTATTGTCACAGATTGACCCAGTAATCAGCCGTTAGGGAACTAGTACGGAGGTCACTGAGCAAGTCCTCCGGGTAATTACGCTTTAAGAGTGTGTGTGTTGAAAAAATGACAAAAAGTCTTACTTGCCTTTGTCGTGTAAATTAAATATTGGAACCTATCTTCGTAACTCAGCTCTGCGTTTATGTCATATTGTTGAAATTACAGCGATACAAGGATTAACTACCTATTTCAGGCTGGTGAGTGAGTGAGTGAGTTGAGTTTAACGCCGCTTTTAACATTATTACAGTTATATCGCGGCGTGTCAGCTTAATGTAGGAGGAAAGCCCGACGAGATGCAGGTCTCAGACGTTTACCACTTGGGTGAAACCCACGAGCACGGGTATGGTGCTGACAAACCTAGAAACATAATCGGGGCGAACCGGGATTCGAACCCGCAATCATAGGTTTCTGGCGTGGCCAACGGACGCAACTCTGCACAGCGAATTGCTGCGCCTTAGACGTCTGGGCCACCCGTGCCCCCTTCAGGCTGATATGCCGTCTTGGCTGACATATGGGTGATTTATTTTGTTTGTTTGTTTGTTTGTTTGTTTGTTTGTTGTTTAACGCCGCACGTAGCTATATGACGGCGGTTTGTTAATAATCGAGTATAGACCAGACAATCCATTGAGTGACACCATGAGCATCGATCCACGCAATTGGGATACTATGACATGCATCAACCAAGTCAACAAGCCTGACCACCCGATCCTTGTAGTCGGCTCTTTCTTCAGGCATGGGTTGCTGAAGACCAATTCTAACCCGGATGTTCACGGGTAGAGACGCATCGAAGCCGCGGTCGACTCGATGAACCGGATGGTCACATTGGCTAACTACGACGATGCTCTCCATGAACAATGTGAGAAGACCAGAGAATCTGAGCGTGTAGCGGTCATGTCAAGGATTTGGTTGGTTGGTTGGTTTGTTGTTTAACGCCGCACTCAGCAAAATTTCTGCTATATGACGGCGGTCTGTAAATAATCGAGTCTGGACCAGACAATCCAGTGATTAATATCACTAGCATCGATCAACGCAATTGGGACCGATGACATGCATCAACCAAGTCAGCGAGACTGACCACCCGATCCCTTTAGTCGCCTTTTACGACAAGCATAGTCGCCTTTTACGGCAAGCGTGGGTTGCTGAAGACCTATTCTACCCAGGAATCTTCACGGGTCTCATGTCAAGGAGGAGACGTAGTGTATGAGGCACCACCAGTTGTCATGGTGTTCACTCGTGGATCTTGTTCAACCAAGAACGTAAATAGTTCTGTATCGTCAATTCTCAGAAATGCCACCCATATGTGTGAAGCATTTTGCTGTTTGGTTGAAAGCAGCCTCTGACGCCCTTTCCTCGTCTTGCTGTTGGTTTGATACCGTATTCATCCCAAATAAAGTCAACCCTGAACACACTCTCCAGCTGTTTTTGTCAACCCTGAACACACTCTCCAGCTGTTTTTGTCAACCCTGAACACACTCTCCAGCTGTTTTTGTCAACCCTGAACACACTCTCCAGCTGTTTTTGTTTACCCTGAACACACTCTCCAGCTGATTTTGTCAACCCTGAACACACTCTCCAGCTGATTTTGTCAACCCCGAACACACTCTCCAGCTGATTTTGTCAACCCTGAACACACTCTCCAGCTGTTTTTGTTAACCCTGAACATACTCTGAGTCTCCAGCTGATTTTGTCAACCCCGAACACACTCTCCAGCTGATTTTGTCAACCCTGAACACACTCTGAGTCTCCAGCTGATTTTGTCAACCCCGAACACACTCTCCAGCTGATTTTGTCAACCCTGAACACACTCTCCAGCTGTTTTTGTTAACCCTGAACATACTCTCAAGCTATTTTTGGCAACCCTGAACACACTCTCCAGCTGTTTTTTTCAACCCTGAACACACTCTCCAGCTGTTTTTGTCAACCCTGAACACACTCTCCAGCTGTTTTTGTTTACCCTGAACACACTCTCCAACTGTTTTTGTCAACCCTGAACACACTCTCCAGCTGTTTTTGTCAACCCTGAACACACTCTCCAGCTGTTTTTGTCAACCCTGAACACACTCTCCAGCTGTTTTTGTCAACCCTGAACACACTCTCCAGCTGTTTTTGTGCAAATGGAATTTGAATAATCTTCAAAACTGACCCCTGTCCTACATGTTCTTTGCATGATCGCTATCGCCTATTTAAGAGTAGTGCCTAATCTCAGGACGAGTATATGTACCTGCAGAGTGTGTTTCTAAACATGTTGTGAGATAAGTTTTATTGCCAGAATGTAGTTTGCCAACGCTTGAGACAGATGGTGGACAGGTTCATAAGTTTAAGGCCACTGTGTACTTGACGGCCATTTTTTGTTTGGTTTTAGCAGTGATTCTTGGATGTGGGCAAGAAAACAGAAAGTTTGTTTTTTGAGATTGCTTCACAAAGGCCCCTAGTTTTCTGATGGAGATGTTCCTCTCCAACGTTTGTGAACTGTGTCTACTGCAGTATTTGCAATGATGTCGTTCATATCTAATACCCATAGGTTATTGCTTTCTTCCAGACTTACCCTACCGCCTCTAGTGGTAGAGCGTCCGCCCGGAGAGCGGAAGGTCCGGGGTTCGATCCCCGGCCGCGTCATACCAAAAGACGTTAAAAAATGTAACTTGTTGTTACCCAGTCTGGCGCTCGGTATTAAGGGGCTTAAACAAGGACTGGTCGGCTCGGAGTCAGTATACTGTGTCTGAGTGGGGTATTCATGTTAAACTGCGGCATGGTATCTCAGTGGGCTAGCACTATAAATCAGCATCAGTCCGGACTAGTACAAGCAGCCACACACACACACATACATGCACGTCGCTATATAAGTTCAATAATCTTGGACGCGACGTTCACCCCCATTTCACCTCACCTCATTAAACATTGTCGTTGACCGCGTACACCCGGGACCACTAAGTGAGTTCGCAATATCCGTTATTTCGTTATAAGCGTGTTCCATCAATTTTATGTGATAAAATATACAGCAAATGGCCGGGACCAAACGAGCAATTCGTTGTATCCATCAGTTCATTATAAACGTTTACTGAATCTTGTTCTGGGGTAAACATTCTTTGTCCCTGTGATTAGCTGAGTCCGAAATATCAACGAGTTCATGACCTACTTGAGCGCGCTAATTAAGCCAAACATACGTAAGACTTGAAATGGAAGCTTCACATAGAAACTGGACGTTACAACAGTACCCCTATTTAAGAAAGAACTTGTAATGTATGCAGAGATACAATTGAGGATGAAGAACATGTTTTATTACACTGCCCACTGTACCAGTCTTACAGATGCCACCTCCTTTCAAAGTGCAATTCAATCTGTCCTGATTTTAACGATTTTAGTGATAACCAGAAGCTAGGTTTTATACTTTCCAGCCCAGACAGATCGGGATGGTACAGATTCTGGCGACGAATGGATGGACGTAAAAAGGATTATTTTTTTTAGCGGCACAATACAAATACGAACCACACCAACAACTTGAATGTGTCTGGATGTGGGTGTGGGTGTGGGTGTCGATGTGGGTGTGGGTGTGGGTGCGGGTGTGGGTGTGGGTGTGGATGTGGGTGTGGGTGTGGGTGTGGGTGTGGGTGTGGGTGCGGGTGTGGGTGTGGGTGTGGGTGTGGGTGTGGATGCGGGTGTGGGATCGGGTGTGGGTGCGGGTGCGGGTGTGGTTGTGGGTGCGGGTGCGGGTGTGGGTGCGGGTGCGGGTGTGGGTGTGGTTGTGGTTGTGGGTGTGGGTGTGGGTGTGGGTGTGGTAATATACAAAGTTATAACTAATTTTTCTTTTCTTTTTCTTTTTTTATATTTTAAATGTACCATTATGTAATTAGTGTCTCGTAGGCCAACTAGCCGGGTGCTGTTTTTTTAATGAAATGTTTATATGTCTATATGTTCGCTCGTCACGCCGAAGACCCGGGTTCGATTCCCGACATGGGTACAATGTGTGAAGCCCATTTCTGGTGTCCCCCGTCGTGATATTGCTGGAATATTGCTAAAAGCGGCGTTAAACCATACTCACTCACTCACTCACTCATTGTACTGCAGCATGCGACACTCTAATACAACAATTTGCTTCTTCTTCTTCTTCTTCTTCTTCTTCTTCTCTGATATTCTAACCCCCCTTAAGTGATGCAATCGAGGCGATTAACCATGCATAGAATATAGTCCTATAATCGAACCAGGTCTGTTATGATCAGACATCAGACATGTTATATCAAGCTGTCGACTGGTGGATGTGTGGATGTGTGGATGTGTGTTTGAGTGCGTTCACTCCCAATTGTCAGACGCCTCAGTTGTCAGACAGACCAGTCAAGTGTGACCAGTGTAACTGCCTGGTTTTACCTACTCATTCATGAGCTGCTCCCAACTCTGGGGAGAGTATGCTACTCTAACTCGTTGAGTGATACAGATTAACCAGATTATGATTCTGTTTAAAAGTTGCTTTTTATCTGTGTCGGATTGCGTGTGCGTCACAAAAGATTATTTTTTTAGCGACACAATACAAATTAGAACCACACCGACAACTCAAAATCTAACGCCACTTAACTGATGCAATCGAGGAGATTAACCATGCATAGAATATAGTCCTATAATCGAACCAGGTCTATTATGATTAGACATGTTATGTCAAGCTGTCGGCTGGTGGATGTATGTCAGTGATCTACATACAGTTGGCGCAAACCTACTTGAGTGAGTGAGTGAGTATGGTTTTACGCCGCTTTTAGCAATATTCCTGCAATATCACGGCGGGGGACACCAGAAATGGGCTTCACACATTGTACCCTTGTCGGGAATCGAGTGAGTGAGTGAGTGTGGTTTTACGCCGCTTTTAGCAATATTCCAGCAATATCACGACGGGGGACACCAGAAATGGGCTTCACACATTGTACCCATGTCGGGAATCGAACCCGGGTCTTCGGCGTGACGAGCTTTAACCACTAGGCTACCCGACCGCCCCCAAATCTACTTGATACACGATAATGTATTTTCACCAATGTAATATGATTACTTTGTTTGTTTGTTTGTTTGACGACGCACTCAGCAATATTCCAGCTATAGGACGGCGGTCTGTAAAAAATAGAGTCTGGACCAGACAATCCAGTGATTGACATCATGAGCATCGATCCAGGCAATTGGGATTGATGACATGCATCAACCAAGTCAGCGAGCCTGACCTGCCGATCCCGTTAGTCGCCTTTTACGACAAGCATAGTCGCCTTTTACGGCAAGTATGGGTTGCTGAAGACCTATTCTACCCCGGAATCTTCACGGGTCATTGTTTACTGATTACAATCATATGGTTACTACCATATTACTGTCCCCTATATCTACAGTATCAGGAATCTTGCTTTTCATGTTGTGTCGGGAATGAAATTGACATCAAAACTCTATGGAATACTAGAAGGGACATCGTCGCGTTTGGTAAAATAAAAAAGATTATTCAAAGCGCGACAATGCGACGATGCGACAAATGGCCAAAATGTCGCATTGTCGCGCTTTGGTTAATTTTGACACTTTTCAAATACTTAAAAGCTCCAACGACCTAACTAAGGCAGTCAAACAAATAACCTTCTCGTGGATACCCGCCCACGTAGGAATATACGGTAATGAAAACGCCGATAAGGCAGCCAAACTATCCCTCAAAATCCCAGAAATAAGCTTAAACTTACCCATCACCAAAAAATGGCATAACCTATATCTAGACTCAAATAGCCAAATCAAAAAAGTACTCAGCAAACCACTAACCAAACCAAAATTTGTCCATCCATCAAAAAAAATCGACAGAGTAATCACTAAACTCCAAACAGGACACACCAACCTAAATAACCACCTAAAAAAAATAAAAAACACACTACAGGTAACTGCCCACACTGCAAACAACTAGAAACCCCAGAACACGCACTCATCCACTGCACACACTACCTAACACATCGAACCGCATTACAAACCACCCTCAATCTAAACAAGGCTCTCACTCTAGAAGCAATGCTAAACCCACAAAATAAACTAGAAAACTTCAAGGCCTTAGGCGTATTCTTAATCAAAACGCATCTAAAAACACTATAATCTACCAAATCAAAATCACATAAACAAACAAACATCCACCATACCCAGCTCCCTTAGTTCTACTCCCCAACCCCATCGGCATCTATTCCAAATCTCAAAATTCCCAAATTCTATATAAGCAACCCCTAAAGCCCCCTCTTGGGTTGCACACACCACTTTCGCCCCTTTCGGAAACACATTAAATGCCTGGCCGGGCCCGTGTGCGAAATACGCATCAGTCGGAAAGCGCACGTTAAATCTCCAAAGTAAGTAAGTAAGTCTGGAGTGACGACACCGTCTAACACCGATCTCTAGACCCCACTAGCTGCCGCGAGTCGATTTGCTGGCTAACGCAACTGAGCCATTCGTGACCAACTCGTGTTATTCCGGGACAAGCTTGCAGGTTACGGAAAGGGGCGAGTGGTGACGAATGGCAACTGAGCGTGACAAGAGACTGGGACAGGGTACAACTCTATGAGCAATATCGATACGCATTTGTGAACACCCGTGATCTATGATTTCCATATTACGGGCGCGTGTTAACAAACAGACAAAAAGAACGTTTGTCGTTATTTGGATAACCCTTGATGATTATAGCTTATAAAAAAAGGATCCCTGCTGTGATTTCGGATTGAGTGGATAATACGATTATTACTCCCTTGTTGTCATCCATGTTTCCTGGGGGGCGCCCACTTTTGTTCACAGTGCGTTTCGTCTATAGCGTAGTAAAAACCAAGTTATGCACGAGTGATTAGAGGGGTGATAAGCTGACCCCTTGGCGTGGTGTGTTCTCCCTTGGGTTGATATAAACACATATATTTCCATAAAGTGGAGGGATTGGCAAACAAGCAAATTTTGCTTATCTGAATGCCTCTCCCAAAAATGATTCACATACAAATAGCAATATATGGAAAGTGACATGGGAAATAGAATACATTATACATTTGATATTAAAGATAATTATTCTTCTGTAAGTGTTTTATTACTGGATTATCTTTCGTAACTACAGCTACGTTATTATTGACATCCAGCACAACAACATCGCAGTATCATATAGCAAAGCCAACATCTCAGACAAAATCTCCAAATCGGCAAGAAGATAGAATAAAACAGTGCACTGATTTCAAAATTTCAAGATTTGTTACATTCGTTAAACGTAAATTACAATGTAAAATTGAATTTAAATCGCAGCCTTTTACGAAATAATAATATTTTGCCATAATGTACTGTTTAAGGGACACGTAAGAAAGAAATGAAGTGCATCTTCCGTGTGATCGCCACAACAACATCTCGGGCTGTCGGATATAAATCTGGCAAATTTATCGGCGTTGAGATCGCTGCAGCCTAGTTAGCATTCCAGTCATATCGCGGCGTGTCAGCTTAATGTGGGAGGAAAGCCCGAAGTGATGCAGGTTTCAGACGTTTACCACTTCGGTGAAACCCACGAGCACGGGTATGGTGCTGACAAACCTAGAAACATAATCGGGGCGAACCGGGATTCGAACGCTCAATCATAGGTTTCTGGCGTGCCCAAGGGACGCGACACTTCACAGCGAATCGCGGCGCCTTAGACGACTGGGCCCCCCGTGCCCTCATTTGGTAAATATGTGGTATCGTCATCAACGATGTAGTCGCAAAAGGAGCCATCACCTGTCCATGCATTTAAATCGCCCTGAACAATGATGTCACAATCCAAATGTGCCGTTAGCAACGTCACCTTTTACCATTTCAAATAATGATTCGTCTGCATGCTTACTCGATCCTTCAGGTGAATAGTAAACTGTTGCATGGTAAACAATTCTATGATCTGGAATGTCAATTTTTAACCAAAATATATTATTATAGGTGAATAGCAAACAGTTGCATGGTAAACAATTCTATGATCTGGAATGTCAATTTTTAACCAAAATATATTATTATAGGTGAATAGTAAACTGTTGCATGGTAAACAATTCTATGATCTGGAATGTCAATTTTTAACCAAATTATATTATTATAGGTGAATAGTAAACTGTTGCATGGTAAACAATTCTATGATCTGGAATGTCAATTTTTAACCAAATTATATTATTATAGGTGAATAGCAAACAGTTGCATGGTAAACAATTCTATGATCTGGAATGTCAATTTTTAACCAAAATATATTATTATAGGTGAATAGTAAACTGTTGCATGGTAAACAATTCTATGATCTGGAATGTCAATTTTTAACCAAAATATATTATTATAGGTGAATAGTAAACTGTTGCATGGTAAACAATTCTATGATCTGGAATGTCAATTTTTAACCAAAATATATTATTATAGGTGAATAGTAAACTGTTGCATGGTAAACAATTCTATGATCTGGAATGTCAATTTTTAACCAAAATATATTATTATAGGTGAATAGTAAACTGTTGCATGGTAAACAATTCTATGATCTGGAATGTCAATTTTTAACCAAAATATATTATTATAGGTGAATAGTAAACTGTTGCATGGTAAACAATTCTATGATCTGGAATGTCAATTTTTAACCAAAATATATTATTATAGGTGAATAGTAAACTGTTGCATGGTAAACAATTCTATGATCTGGAATGTCAATTTTTAACCAAAATATATTATTATAGGTGAATAGTAAACTGTTGCATGGTAAACAATTCTATGATCTGGAATGTCAATTTTTAACCAAAATATATTATTATAGGTGAATAGTAAACTGTTGCATGGTAAACAATTCTATGATCTGGAATGTCAATTTTTAACCAAAATATATTATTATAGGTGAATAGTAAACAGTTGCATGGTAAACAATTCTATGATCTGGAATGTCAATTTTTAACCAAAATATATTATTATAGGTGAATAGTAAACTGTTGCATGGTAAACAATTCTATGATCTTGAATGTCAATAATCAAAATATATTATTATAGGTGAATAGTAAACTGTTGCATGGTAAACAATTCTATGATCTGGAATGTCAATTTTTAACCAAAATATATTATTATAGGTGAATAGTAAACAGTTGCATGGTAAACAATTCTATGATCTGGAATGTCAATTTTTAACCAAAATATATTATTATAGGTGAATAGTAAACTGTTGCATGGTAAACAATTCTATGATCTGGAATGTCAATTTTTAACCAAAATATATTATTATAGGTGAATAGTAAACAGTTGCATGGTAAACAATTCTATGATCTGGAATGTCAATTTTTAACCAAAATATATTATTATAGGTGAATAGTAAACTGTTGCATGGTAAACAATTCTATGATCTGGAATGTCAATTTTTAACCAAAATATATTATTATAGGTGAATAGTAAACTGTTGCATGGTAAACAATTCTATGATCTGGAATGTCAATTTTTAACCAAAATATATTATTATAGGTGAATAGTAAACTGTTGCATGGTAAACAATTCTATGATCTGGAATGTCAATTTTTAACCAAAATATATTATTATAGGTGAATAGTAAACTGTTGCATGGTAAACAATTCTATGATCTGGAATGTCAATTTTTAACCAAAATATATTATTATAGGTGAATAGTAAACTGTTGCATGGTAAACAATTCTATGATCTGGAATGTCAATTTTTAACCAAAATATATTATTATAGGTGAATAGTAAACTGTTGCATGGTAAACAATTCTATGATCTGGAATGTCAATTTTTAACCAAAATATATTATTATAGGTGAATAGTAAACTGTTGCATGGTAAACAATTCTATGATCTGGAATGTCAATTTTTAACCAAAATATATTATTATAGGTGAATAGTAAACTGTTGCATGGTAAACAATTCTATGATCTGGAATGTCAATTTTTAACCAAAATATATTATTATAGGTGAATAGTAAACTGTTGCATGGTAAACAATTCTATGATCTGGAATGTCAATTTTTAACCAAAATATATTATTATAGGTGAATAGTAAACTGTTGCATGGTAAACAATTCTATGATCTGGAATGTCAATTTTTAACCAAAATATATTATTATAGGTGAATAGTAAACTGTTGCATGGTAAACAATTCTATGATCTGGAATGTCAATTTTTAACCAAAATATATTATTATAGGTGAATAGTAAACTGTTGCATGGTAAACAATTCTATGATCTGGAATGTCAATTTTTAACCAAAATATATTATTATAGGTGAATAGTAAACTGTTGCATGGTAAACAATTCTATGATCTGGAATGTCAATTTTTAACCAAAATATATTATTATAGGTGAATAGTAAACTGTTGCATGGTAAACAATTCTATGATCTGGAATGTCAATTTTTAACCAAAATATATTATTATAGGTGAATAGTAAACTGATGCATGGTAAACAATTCTATGATCTGGAATGTCAATTTTTAACCAAAATATATTATTATAGGTGAATAGTAAACTGTTGCATGGTAAACAATTCTATGATCTGGAATGTCAATTTTTAACCAAAATATATTATTATAGGTGAATAGTAAACTGTTGCATGGTAAACAATTCTATGATCTGGAATGTCAATTTTTAACCAAAATATATTATTATAGGTGAATAGTAAACTGTTGCATGGTAAACAATTCTATGATCTGGAATGTCAATTTTTAACCAAAATATATTATTATAGGTGAATAGTAAACTGTTGCATGGTAAACAATTCTATGATCTGGAATGTCAATTTTTAACCAAAATATATTATTATAGGTGAATAGTAAACTGTTGCATGGTAAACAATTCTATGATCTGGAATGTCAATTTTTAACCAAAATATATTATTATAGGTGAATAGTAAACTGTTGCATGGTAAACAATTCTATGATCTGGAATGTCAATTTTTAACCAAAATATATTATTATAGGTGAATAGTAAACTGTTGCATGGTAAACAATTCTATGATCTGGAATGTCAATTTTTAACCAAAATATATTATTATAGGTGAATAGTAAACTGTTGCATGGTAAACAATTCTATGATCTGGAATGTCAATTTTTAACCAAAATATATTATTATAGGTGAATAGTAAACTGTTGCATGGTAAACAATTCTATGATCTGGAATGTCAATTTTTAACCAAAATATATTATTATAGGTGAATAGTAAACTGATGCATGGTAAACAATTCTATGATCTGGAATGTCAATTTTTAACCAAAATATATTATTATAGGTGAATAGTAAACTGTTGCATGGTAAACAATTCTATGATCTGGAATGTCAATTTTTAACCAAAATATATTATTATAGGTGAATAGTAAACTGTTGCATGGTAAACAATTCTATGATCTGGAATGTCAATTTTTAACCAAATTATATTACAAGAGTCACTTTTAAGGAGAGTACAGATGTTTACAATAGATTTCTTTATGTAAACTTGGATTCCACCAGAGTTTCTAATAGCACCGTGTGTTTTAGCACGTATTGAACTAAATCCTGTATAGTCCTGAATGTCCACACAGTCATTATCACATCATGTTTCCACAAATGAAATTTGATCATATTTGTTGATAAAATTAATAAAGTCGGATTTCTGTAATGCTTCCTCAAACCTTCAATTTTCCATGAAATACATTTGACGACAGGGCTAATATTTACGTTGCTAGGACAGTCACTTAAAGCAATGAATTGTTTATTGTTCAGTGTTAGGAATATTCACTCACCATTAGATTGTGTAATGATTGCTTTTGACCACATGTGACCAATGATATACGGTTGTGGGATCTGGGAATTTTGTGATTCCACCTGTTTCGAAAATGTACATAAATTATTCCTTAGATTAGCTTGGCAGGTTAGGAAAAGTACCCCTGCACACATGGGTGCTGGCAGAATGCCAATGTCCATTATATTAAGAAGCGAACAATATCTTTCTGCTATATATGATAACAGGTTCAAATACGATTAAGCTGAGTAATATTGTTTATTAATCACTCATTACCAGCGGAAAGAGGCCACTGGTTAAACAGTGCATATACTGACTGAGAATGTACATTGTCCCAGCTAGCAGTTAGTGGAGAATTCCATTACATCGTGATTCTCAAGTGAGTGAGTGAGTGAGTTTGGTTTTACGCCGCTTTTAGCAATATTCCAGCAATATCACGGCGGGGGACAGCAGAAATGGGCTTCACACATTGTACCCATGTCGGGAATCGAACCCGGGTCTTCGGCGTGACGAGCGAACGCTTTAACCACTAGGCTACCCGACCGCCCCCGTGATTCTCAAGCAAAAATATATCTGTGTTAAGGGGGATATGGAATGTAATACAATGTATTTATTTACACTTCTGGTGTATATTTACTGCCGACTTATACATCATAAACATATTTGTATATTCCATGTATGTGTAGTATCATGGCAATAAAAAAAAAAGTTGGGGTAAAGTATAAAACGAACACAAGTTATAAAATTATCCAACAACGCAATATACATGTTAAACTGTAAGATTGTTACAAAGACACGTGGCATCGAACAAGTTTCTTTGTACAGTTTCAGATGTATGGGATATGTGTGTGTTCCTTTATATGCAGGGGGCACGGGTGGCCCAGTCGTCTAAGGCGCCGAGATTCGCTGTGCAGAGTTGCGTCCCTTGGGCACGCCAGAAACCTATGATTGTCGGTACGAATCCCGGTTCGCTCCGATTATGTTTCTAGGTTTGTCAGCACCATACCCGTGCTCGTTGGTTTCATTGAAGTGGTAAACGTCTGAGACCTTCATCACTTCGGGCTTTCCTCCCACATTCAGCTGACACGCCGTGATATAACTGGAATAATGTTAAAAGCGGCGTTAAACAAAACTCACTCACTCACTCAAATATGATATATGAACTAACTGACAAAAGAAACGCCACCAAACAATTTTCTGGTCTAAAACGAAACAGACGGTATTTGAAAATGACAAGATAAAAAAACCATGTACTTAAAGTTCTGCAGATACGTTTATCATGCTGGGTGCACGGTGCAGTATTCGATCACACCCGCAAAATCGACGTCGATCTCTTTTAAAGTCCCGTGCTACCAACATGGCTCAGTATCGGATGTGACCCCCTCCAGCAACGATGCAGGCCCTAACACGACGTCGAACTGAGTACACGAGTCTCCTGACACCCTGATTAGGGATCCTACGCCATTCCTCCTGCTGGGCTATTGCCAAGGCATCCCTCGTCAATGGCGGCTGTTGACGTTTCCGAATCCTGCGTCCAAGTTGGTCTCAGAGGTGCTCTATGGGCGACAAGTCCGGTGATCTGGCTGACCACTATAATACGGTCACGTTGTTGGCGTTCAGAAAGTCGCTAGTGACTCGAGCTGTGTGAGG